>NW_024581137.1:57257981-57390511 GCF_017639235.1 Corvus kubaryi
TGGGACACAGTTGGGTTTCTGGGTTCCAGTGAATATGGTCAGGGCACGTCCAGCTCTCACCCAGTAGCACTCCCAAGTCCTTCTCCCAGGGCTGCTCCATCTGTTCTTCCCCAGCCTGGATTGATCCCACTGTTTGCCCTGACCCAGTAACACACCTGCACTTGGTTTTGTTAAACCTCCTGAGATTCCCATGGGCCACTTCTCCCACTTCTCCAGGTCCCTGTGGATGGCATCCTGTCCTTCAGGAATGTCAACAGCACCACTCAGCCCAGTGTCCTCTGCAAACCTGCTGAGGGTGCCCTCAATCCTCTCTGGATTCCGTTTGCTGCTCTGCAAGGCTGGTGTCAAACACTCAGAATTCCATCTGTGTCCCAAAGGACTCCAGAGAGCAGTGCACGGATGAACCAAGCCCACATCATTCTTCCTGAGGGATTTGTCTGGTGTGAAATAACCCAAAATAACCCAAGGGTTGGGCACGATGCCAAGATAGTGATGGTGGAGGAGGGTGAGGAAGATGGACAAGCTGGGAAGGCTGAAGGTAGCAGACAAGTTCCTGGGAAGTGAGGTGGGAAGTGAACTGGGAAAAGCTGGTTCTACCAAGTGCAGGGAGGACAACTCACCATTGTGGTGGTGGGACCTGGGATAAGGAGTTTTGGATCCTTCAAGTTGATAAAGAGGGATTGTGTTACATCACAGCCATCCTCTGCTCCTCCAGCATTTCCAAGGGAACGACTCTGATCTCATCCCAACTAAAATAAGTCCTTGGCACATGCTCCAAGGCCTTGATTCCACCCCTGTCTGACACTTGGAGCCACCCACCAAGAAGGGAAGCAACATCACCAAGCGTGGCCACCTGGGTGCTGTCAGGAGCAGCCCAAACTTCCACGCAAGCTGCGGAGGAAGAGCCACAGCCCCACCTCAGGCCAAGAGGAAAACCTTTTCCCTGAATTCATCTCCTCCACTGACAGTATTAATCAGGATGACATTGAGCTGGGAACAGGAGGAGAGGGCACGGAGAAACTGCTTTGACTCAAATCAAACAAATCCCCTAAAAACGTCCTCACGAGTTATGGCCACAGACTGTGCCAGCCTCAAATTAGGTGTATGAGCCTCGTTCGAGTAGTTCCTGTTCCAAAAGCCCCCAAAATTACACCTGTGCCAAGGTTTTCCAGGACTCTCTGTTGGTCACAGCTGGTCTGAGCTTTGCCAACCATCTGTGCCTGGGTGTTTGGAGTCAGGCTGGGCAAGGGAAGCAGCCAGGGCTCCGGAAAGAACAGTTTTATTTGGAAAGTGCATTCCCGATGCGCAATGCTTCCCTCAAGCTCTTTCCTGCTGGTGTGAACACACAGAGCCAGGCTCCATCAGGACACCCAGAGTGAGCCCATCTCCATCAGGTGCTGTGCTGCTCTCACAGATAAACAGCCTGGAAAAATCCGATTATTTTTCCCAGGGATCACGTTGGTTTTCCCAGGGAATGCACAGAAGGGTTTGAAAAAATGTGCAGGTGTAGCTGGAGGGAACTGGGTGCTCATCGTGGGGAAGATTATGGAAAGGAATCATGGAATGGTTTGGTTTGGGTTGGAAGGGATCTTAAAGATCTTCTCATTCCAAACCCCTGCCATGGGCAGGGACAGTTTCCACAATCCCAGGTTTCTCCAAGTCCCATCCAACCTGGCCTTGGACACTGCCAGGGATCCAGGGGCAGCCACAGCTGCTCTGGGCAAACTGTGTCAGGACCTCACCAGTTTCACAGGGAACAATTCCTTCCCAATACATCATCTAAACCCACTCGAAATCCACTCTCCTTCTCTTTGAAGCCATTCCTCGTTGTCCTCTCTACAAGTTAGTTCAGCTCACCAAAAACTACTGCAGAGAAACTCTAGAGCAACTGAGCTCTCAATCCCTGTTTTCCAGGGAAATCCTAAACATTGAAGGACTTGAACTCTCAAAGTCCACAAAGTGAGAATAACGGGGATAGATTTTATCCCAATTTTTCAGAGATTACCTTCTCCTGGGGCAACTCTGCTTTTGTTTCTGACCTCAGAGTGGAGCAAGCCAAGAAGTGACTCAGATCTCCCACTTGCAACCATCACCAAGATTCAGAGTGAGGTTTATCCTGGATAAAAATGGAAACACCTACATTGAATCCATGCTAAAACAGATGGATTGTCTGAAAATTCTGTGATGGTTGTAGGTGTCAGGTCTAGCCCAGGATTCCTTCTGGAATGTTGTCTGGTAGTGGATTGCCCAAACAAGAGTCTTCTACATCACAATTTTGATATATTTTCCCCATCTACAGGCAGGAAAAAGAAGTTTCCTCAATCTCTGTAGCTAGTGATGGTCCTGTATTCCTTGAAATCCATGAGGCACCCTCAGATTTCCATGAAGAAATGGCCAATTTGGTTTTTATTTGGTGTTAATATTGCTGCAATACTGTTGATGCTGCTTTGCCTTGCTGGGATGTCACCTCTGTTTGTGGAGGTGAATGTCCCCCTCCACTCTTCCCTCCTGACATCCCACCTGGAGTGACATGTTCAGATCTGGAGTCCAACACCAGAAGGACGTGGAACTCTTGGAGAAGGACCTGGAGATGGCCTGAGGGCTGGAGCCCTTCTGCTCTGGAGCCAGGCTGGGAGAGCTGGGAGTGTTCCCCTGGAGAAGGGACGGACACAGGGAGAGCTCCGAGCCCCTTGCAGGGCCTAAAGGGGCTCCAGGAGAGCTGCAGAGGGACTGGGGACAAGGCCTGGAGGGACAGGACCCAGGGAATGGCTTCCCAGTGCCAGAGGGCAGGGCTGGATGGGAGATTGGGAAGGAATTCCTGGCTGGGAGGGTGGTGAAGCCCTGGAATGGATTTTCCAGAGCAGCTGTGGCTGCCCCTGGATCCCTGAAGTGTCTAAGGCCAGGTTGGACGGGGCTTGGAGCAGCCTGGACTAGTGGAAGGTGTCCCTGCCCATGGAAGGGGGGTGGAATAAGATGAGCTTTAAGGTCCCTTCCAACCCAAACCATTCCGGAATTCTATAATTGTGACATGGGAGCTGTTTTCCCTTTTATCCTCGGATCAGGGCCACCTACCAGGTGTAGAGCTGTGGGACTGCAGCTCTGGTGACACCAGCCTGTCCCACACGTTGCTGATCCTCATGATAATTTGGAAGATACCCAGGACTATTTCATGGAAAAATTAAGATGGTTAAGGAAGCCAACACCTAAAGGGAATATCTCCTAAAAGAGCAGCTCCAAGCCGCTGTTTCTAACAAGGGTAAGTCCTACTTGTCTATAAAATTGCCTCAAAATTATACTTCTTCCACTTCTGAAAGACAGTTTTTACCACTGAAACTTTGTGTTCTGTGAGAGGTCTCCAGATTTTGGTCTTATTTCACCATGAAAGCCCATTTCGAAATATCAGAATTTCCTCCTGGATGCTCACGTTTATTTTTGGTTTTTGGGTCACTGCTTTTGTGAAATGCTTTTTGCTTTTTTTTAACAAAATTATCCAGGAAAGATCACGAGTTCCATAGAATCACTAAGATATAAAGCTTTAAAATGCAGATACTGAGAAGTTTAAGACTCGCAATGAAATTTCCAGGTTTGGCAATAGAGACAATGTCATAATTTCCTCATGGCTCATTTTTAACCTTTTCTTTGAGTCACAATTAATGTTCCTGCATTTTTTTTATGTCTGGGTTTATGTTATAGGAATAATCTGAGCATTCCAGTCTCTGTGGACTCCATTGATTAATCTGGCTGAATTCTTTCACCTCGGGGATTGACTCATCCCGGTTTTTCCTGACTTCCATAATGCCGGATTCCTGACATTTAGATTTGTGTCATAGCAGCCTGAATTCATATTTTATGGGCCCTTTTCACTCTGTTCTCATTTGTTGTGGCACCCTTGGGCACAGCAAATCTCAAACTCAGAGTAAGTGTGGAAAAAACCACACATGGTCCCTATGCTGTTCTTTAAATTAGGTCAGGGTTTTAGTTCTTAAAGCTCTGGACTACATCTGACGCCTTATTGCACTAAAACCCCCCGAAAGATAAACCATTAAAGCACTCTGGATTTGTCTCACTTAATTCACACCTCTAAAACTTAAAGAATGTCTTTCATTCGTAATTAATCCAAGTGGAGGAGTTCTGGGTAAAGATAGAAACCTTGAAAAGATAATTCCATGTATTTCAAGACTATTTAAGGGAGCTGAGAGTTTTTCCCCTAATTTTTGCCTTCCAGTAGGGAGGGGAACCTACAACAAAGATAGAGAGAGATTATTTACAAAGACATGGAGAGACAGGACAAGGGGGGATGGCTTTAAGGTGTAAGAGGACAGATTTAGGTGGGATATTGGGAAGGAATTCCTGGTTGTGTGGGAGGTGAGACCCTGGCACAGGGTGCCCAGAGCAGCTGTGGCTGCCCCTGGATCCCTGGAAGATCCCAGGCCAGGCTGGACAGGGCTTGGAGTAACCTGGGACAGTGGGAGGTGTCCCTGCCCATGGAGTGAGATGATTTTTTACCCTGTGGTAGCTTCTAAAATTTGATTTTCTTTTGAATAAATCAATGTACATCTGTATTTATAATTGTGAGAGCTCCTCAGCGAGGTTGAATCCGTTCTGTTCTGTCCTTTTTCATACCGTAAATCCAGTATATTCCATTGAAACAAAAATTCTGGATCCAAGCAGCAATTTTCAAGAGAAAATCATTGTCTTTTAATCAATTTTAGAATTTCTTTTGCCCTGCCCTCCCTTTTTTTTTTCCTCTTGGCTTTTTATTTTAAACAGATTAAATATATCTCAAAATGGGGTTTTAATATTCCTGGACGTCTTTCCATGTCCAGATTGCTTCCAGTAATGGATTTGACTCTTTAAGACACAACAGATTCCTGTTCTGGCTGCCACTAAAAAACAGATCATTGATATAGGAAAAGAAAATTATTTAAATATTTTTTAGAAACCCCAAAGCTGCCTTTTCCTCTGCTGAACCGTTTTCCAATGCTTCCTTCCCTATTTTCCATGCCTTCCAGGAGCCTATCTCTCTCTAGTGATTAGAGGTGAATTATAGGCCAATCTCCTACGGAATATAATACAATTTTGATAAAGTTAGGCAAGATAAAGCTCCCACTTCGTGTCTTTAGACCTCCACGTCTGAACTTTCAGCCTCAAAGCCAGACTGGGAAGGAGGATTGTGGTCGGCTTTTTGCAGTGTGAACATGATAAGCAGAATTATTAATCAAGGCGGTATCTCTGTTATTAATTATCTGTATCCTCCTTTCATCTGGGAATTATTCTTACGCAATTATTTTTCATCTCCTCTGGATCCACCAGATAGGCTTGGCATGAAGCGAACTTTTTTGGTTTTGACCTGATTTATCTTATCACTTCCCAGGGGAATTTTATCCAAATCTGCTGAGTCTGCACCAGGAGGAACTCAGATGCCAGCTCACCTGTAATGTGTCTTCTCCAAAGTGCTTTAATCCTAGGAATTATCTTTCCCTGGGAGGCAATTCTTTCATATCCCTGGAAATAATTCAGTGTCAGCTATCCACTAAAATAGTGGCAACAAAGGCAAGTTCAGCTGGAAAATTATGATCCACTTGAGCAACCCTCAACACTGATTAGTGCATATTTATGAGCGAGGTTTGCAGGAATTACTGCTGGACAAAAACTCCATTTGCCTGGATGGAAAAGGCCCTGGAATATCCCGGGCAGATGCATCATTTTTATGATTTTGTGGGGGACCTTTTTTACAGAGCTTTGCAGTACTTGAGACCATTTATTCCACAGCCTCCATTTCACCTTGTAAATCTGGTTGTAAATATGGAAGTGGCCACACACAGCAAAATCTAAAAGAAGCGAAGGAACAGCTGAAATCCAGCATTTAAGGGTTTACAAAAGATGGATTGCCTTCATATTCCAAAGAAAAAATGAACTGTTGTCTGGTTTTGAGGGAATTTACAATTTAAGTACTGGACTGAGGCCCTGCTGCAGAAAAAAAATCCAAACTGGAGATGCTTAAATTGCTTCTAAATTTAGATCATAGTTGTGACCTGAAGAAGGATCAGATTTCAGCTACAAACCTCCAGAATTTTCGTGAAACGCTGCAAAAACATCTAATGAGAAAAGACAAATTTACAAGGAATTCAAAAATACATTTTCGGGTGATAACAACAGAAACCGTTTCATTTGAATTTGGAATTTATTGGTAAATATGTGAGTAGACAAAAGTGGGCTCTAATTGGAAGTAATCAGCACAGCATCTGTTTCATTGGTGAAAGGGTTTTTGCATATCCATAGGGATTAAGGAAAACCTGAATCCACTGTTAGTTTGGAATTCTCTGGGAGAGACACCTGCGGAAGGGAGTGGAAGCTGAACCTCGATCTGATGTCCCCTGTGCACATTAATAGGTTTGGAAAGAAAAATCCCCGGAGTTTTTATCCTTGTCACCAATTTTTTGTGATCCTTTTCATTGATGCCAGCCATCATCATCCAAAAATTGGATCCTGTCCTTACTTCTATTAAAATTCAATATTTAATTTAAAATAAAGCCACTGAGCTGCCCTTTTAAATATATTAATATGAGATGGAGGTGTCAAATCCCTCACAAATGGGGTTATGTTTTCTATGTTTTGACTGAATTAAAGTGGCTAATTTATATTTTATTTATTTGACTTTCAGCTTCTTATTTGACTCTTTTCTATACCAAAATCCCCAGTGTTTTATAATGCCTGAATGGGATTTCAAGAGGTGTTTAAATGTCTTGGAGTGTTTATCCCTTGACTTCTTTTTTCCTAAAGGGCAAGACTTTATCCACTTACCAGTCACTTTGGACAGAACTTGGAAATTTCAGAGGGATGGGATCATTTTGCTGCAATTCCCAATTTCTTCCATTTATGGTTTTCTCCGTAACTTTGTCATCAAATTCTTCAGTCACACAAAGCCAAGGGGTGAACAAGGGGTAGGAAGGAAGAAAATTGACTCACAAAAAGAAAATATCAACCACACTCCTTAAGAATTTCCCAAATGAAAGTCATCAGCGGGACTTGGAGTTGTTATTGTTTGGGTTTGGGGGGTTTTTTAGATTTACTTATTTTGGTTTTAGCTTTTTTGTTCAAACCCATTTTCTCATCATTATTTATAAATAAATATAATGGGAACCATGGAATAAAAACCCTCTTGAGGGTCTCCTCCTTGCTGTAAATCATGGCATTGCCAGTCTCTATTTGCAACGTGAGTCCAAGTTTTCCTGAATTTCAGTAGGAACAAGGGACCAAAGGCCGGTTTATGGTCATATAACACGTGCCAGGTTAGACCCAGTGCCCTTTGGGGCTCCTAAATTCAGGAAAACATCCTGGATCTGAAAGCTGCACACCCTGATTGCTCCTATTTTCAACATATTTCCCTAATTTCCCGTGTTTACTGTAGGAATTTTGAGTGGTGAAGTAGGAATCAGCTTTTACAAATCCAGGTGGAGAGGTCCGGATCCTGAGTTAGCCAACTCAGCCTTCCCTTAAAATTCCTGGAGAAAACCAGATAAAAAGTTCATCGAAATATTTCTAAAAGAAATTCTTTCTAAAGGGAATAAAAAAAAACATGTAAGAGCATCTTAAAATTAAAATTAGAATTTCCAGGACAGGAGGAGAACGTGCAGAAGGATTCCTCCCTGTTTTCTGAGGGAAAACTGGGAATGTCACCAGCCGGGTGATTCATTGACTTTAAAAGAAGTGGGCAAAGTACCACGGTGCCTTTTAACATGCCCTGACTTGGCTGATCCAAGTGCCCAACTTCCCTTATAAGAAGCACAAAGAAAGCCATAAAATAACCTGGAGTGGAGATAATGCTTGGGAAAAAAAAAAGAATTATGGCCTGTTGTAAAATGTTACACATTTTATGGCCTTTCCAAACAGCTTCACGGCTCTCGGAGTTTGCTTTTCATCCTTCTCTTCCACAGAATCCGGGAGGAAAAGGTAGAAGCAAAGACAGGAAAAGTCTTCATTGGAAAAGCCCCACAACGTGGTTTTCCCTGAGCTGTCCCAATGCTGGGATTCTCTTTCCAAGGGTGAAACACCCGAACCAGCAAATCTGTTGAGTGAGCTTTGTTCTGCTTCTCATTTACTGCACCTTTCATCACAATTAACCAGTGTCTTGATAAGGAAGAAGAAGGAACTTTTACCTCGCCGCAAATTTCGGGCTGAAAAGTGCTTTGATATTTTTTCCTGTCATTTCCAAAAGCTTTGGAAAGGATAAAGGCTCTGGAATGCCCAAAGCACTCCGCAAAGTCCATTCTGATAATAAGTTCAGAGAGCAAGATGTGACTTTTTCTCTTAGAGATGTCACCAATTTCTAAGCTAAGCGCTTGTTTTGCTGTCTCTTGGGTAGGCATCCGGCTTCCCAAGGATTTTGCACTCTTGTGGTTTCCCAGTTCACTTCTGGAGGAGGTTTTCAGGACAGGGATGAGTCTTTGAAGTGAGGAATGTTCCTGATAACTCCTGGACCTGTTTCCTCAGGATTTCCGCAAATTTAGGCAGATTTCTGCCTGGAGCAAAACAGCTTTCCAGCAAAACAGCTCAGAGCTCCTTTTTCTCACTCTTGAGGGCTGGAGATTTGGGAAGCAGATATAATCTCATAAATTTAAATGAACGGCTTTAAATTTAAATAGATTAGGTTTAAATTAAATATATGGAAGCAGTTTTTCTCTGTGAGGGTGGGCAGGCCCTGGCACAGGGTGCCCAGAGCAGCTGTGGTTGCCCCTGGATCCCTGGAAGTGTCCAAGGCCAGGCTGGATGGGGCTTGGAGCACACTGGGATAGTGGGAGGTGTTCCTGCCCATGGCAGGGGGTGGAACTGGATGACCTTTGAGGTCCCTTCCAATCCAAACCATTCCTTGATTCCATGAACAGACCCAGGCAAATATTTCCTATGATACCAATTGTCCCTCAGAAGTTGTAACATCACATTTAAAGGACTTTTTTCTATTTCCATGACCTTTGTCACAGATCTCAGGACATGAATGACAATTTCTCCAATTTATCCATCACAAACATTTTTCCATATGAGTATCCAAGCACCGCCAACCCTCACTAAGTTTTCCCTTCCCCACCCCTGCTCAGTCACTGGCCTGACTTTACAATCAGAGATGCCAAACCCAAGAAGAAAAAAGGAAAATTCAAAGTCTTCTATGGGATTTGGGGAGATCTCTGGGAATAGTATGGAGAAATACCCCCACCCTGGACCATCAGGATGAACAGGGCATCAATCCCTTCTGCTGAATACAGGGAATTCTGGATTGTGCTCTGAGGTAATCAGGTAAATGCTCATCACTCAAACTGAGTTGTTGTAATTCCAGTTAATTTGGGTTGGAAAGAACCTTAAAGACCATCTCATTCCACCCCCTGCCATGGGCAGGGACACCTCCCACTATCCCAGGGTGACCCAAGCCCCATCCAGGCTGTCCAGGAACACTTCCAAGGATCCAGGGGCAGCCACAGCTGCTCTGGGAATTCCAGCCCAGCCCCTCCCCACCCTCACAGGGATATCCCATCCAGCCCTGCCCTCTGGCACTGGGAAGCCATTCCCTGGGTCCTGTCCCTCCAGGCCTTGTCCCCAGTCCCTCTGCAGCTCTCCTGGAGCCCCTTTAGACCCTGCAAGGGGCTCTGAGCTCTCCCTGCGTCCTTCCCTTCTCCAGGGGAACATTCCCAGCTCTCCCAGCCTGCCTCCAGAGCAGAGGGGCTCCAGCCCTGGGAGCATCTCCATGGCTTCCTCTGGACTTGCTCCAACAGCTCCAGGTCCTTTTGATTTTGGTGGCTCCAGAGCTGGAACAGCACTGCTGGTGGCGTCTCAGGAGAACAGAGCAGAGGAGAGAGCTCCCTCCCTCAGCCTGCTGCTCACGCTGGTTTTGATCCATCCTGTGACTCCTGAGTGACATCTGAAGAGTTTGGGATGGTTTTGCCCTGATCACAGCTTAGTCTTGGGGCTTGTGGAGAATTACAAACACCACTGGGCTTTAAAGCATCCCTGGAATGTGGAAGCCCCTGGACATTGGCTCCAGAAGTTTCTTTGGTCAGGCTGTCTGCAGCACTTGATGGAAACGATTGCTTGACTTTGCCAAAGGATCATAAATCCCGATTGCTTTTATGGCACTTTGTTGAAAGGGAATCACACTAAAAGAGCTGGGTGAGGTAGAGCTGGAATCGAGTCCTAAATCAGTTTGATATTTGTGGTCTTCTGACCTTTCTTATCTTAAATGTCTTTTGAGTCACTCTTATCTCCCTCACGCTCATTAACCTCCCCTCAATAATCAAAACACAGCAGGAGTAGAAAGGGCACTGGAATGAAGCTGGTTTAGAGGGAAACTTTGCTTTCACCCAGCCAGGAGCTCAGATTAGGCTTCGTTTCTGCAAACCTTGGTCTTGAGCCTAGCAAGGCTTTGCTCCTACACTTTGACCTGTGTCGTTAACGCTGGAGAACCATCCAAGCTCTGAAGGACTGGGATATAATTCAGCTGAAGTCTTTGGGTTTCCAGCTGGATGGGGGAATGGTGGAAAACTTCCTATGGATGTGTCCAGACAGAAATAGATAATCCTGGGATTATATTTAGGCATCTTTACTAGCACAAGATCTATACAGAGTCAGGACTAAAATACAGCTGCCAACCTCTGCTGGGACATAAACCAGGCACAGATTTGGGGTGTGCTGAGAGTTAAGTCCAGATTAAGGCTGAGTTTGTGGAAGGAGACTCCTCTGATGGTGGTTTTGGAGGAGTAAAATGACCTGGTGGCTGAAACCTGGGAGAGTGAATGTTGGACCACCTCAAGGGGGAATTCTACATGGAACATTTAGGAATTTGCCACCATAAAAACAACTCCATCAGGGTGATATTATCAGGATGGAGTGTAAGGGATTTGGGATCCTAAATTGGTCAATGACCATGGAAACGCCTTGAATTTGGACAAGTCTGTCTCAGAGTGGTGTCGACACTTTCTACCAGGTGCAGAAATACAGACAATTTCTCTCTGAGCTGCCTTAGACACAGGGTGAAAGTAATAAAATTTGTGTCACAGGAGTTAAAAGCTGGGTCTGAGGGAAAAACAAAGGGATCAAACCTGGATCATGCTGGGAACAAGCGATTTGAAAGTCAGGTCGTTCACAGAGACGTTATATTGCCAAATTTTGGCTGATGATTACCTTTCTCTTACCTAAGAGCAATTAAATTACCATTTTTTCTTCAATAAACAAACAAACCAAGCTTCCTTTCCATAAAAAAGTGTCAACTGGCTTCAAAGGAAAGGAAAAAAAGAACAAAAAATTAACCCTCCAACCTAAAAGAGTCAATTTTCATCTCAGGATTCCTGGAAAGTTCAGTTAATATTTATTTAATTTATTCAAGTCAAGAGCCTTGAGTCCTTTAGCAGGACTGGACTCCCAAAATCCGCTCCTTCCTTCTCATTATTCCACAGTTTCTGGAAAAAACTTGGTTTTCCCCCTCAGCTGCAGCTGATGTGAAACTCTTCCACGCTTTGCTACCTTCAGTGAGGATAAAACAGATTTTCCTTCTCATTCCCTACTACAACATCTGGCCACAATTAGTGGGGGATCTCACATTTTTGGAGGAGACGTCAGAAATAATTTGGATTTCTCCCTTCTCCTCCTTTTTCTGGGCAATCTGTGGGCCACACTTCCAAGGGGACATAAAGCTGAGTGTGAGGCGGTCATTCCTGTCTGCGTCAGTCCTTCCCAAAATGGATTGCTCTCAGGACAACCTGATGGCTCACGTAGTAAAATCCGTTTTTTCCTCCCATGTCATTCCCAGCATTTGTCACCACCTCATCCTTTAAGCTCTAAGCACCATCCAGGGAGTTGCATAACTCCTGTGCAAAATTCAAATACAAATCAATGCCCAACTCAGGCCTTAAGGAGAAGCCAAATTATCCTCTGCTAAATCATTCTTTATTTTCTTTTTTTTCTTTTTTTATTTTTTGCAAAGACAACGCTAATTTTTCATTTTTATGGCCTTTTGACATGAACTCCTTGTAAGCACATAACCTGCTGCATGATGGAATACACAGAAAAACAAAACCCCCAAACAGGCTTGATATGAAAAACAGGGCTGAATTTTAGCTCTGCAATGGAGAAAAAAAGTAAAAAATGAAACTGCTACCAGAAAGCTTTTTATTCTAGTGCCTCTCCCTGCTGTGTATTTGCATTTTAGGTGTATTTTAGTGCCTCTCTGAGCTCTGTAAGTGCATTTTTAGTGGGCAGCCCACAGGTTTTTTTGGTGCAGGGGTTAACCCCTCTGCAAATGGCAGCACTGGTGCCGCGCTGGTGAAGGAGGTTGTGGTGTGAGCAGTGAAATTTTCAGAAAAGCCCCTGAAACTCGATGCTCCCCTGTGCTGGGTGTGGTGTGAGTGCAATGAATCACTGGCAGCAGCCTGAGCCCAGACTGAAGTGTCCAGGCTGCTCTGGCTTGGATGGGAAGGGGGAATAACACAGGGATCAGGAAAGCTGCTCAACCCCACCAGGATGGGCTTAAAAATCCTACATTTCCCTAAATCGCAGGCTCAGCTTTAGGTGCTTCAGTCCTTCCAAACTCATCTGTTCTCCATCTGCCATTGCAGAAGGATTTTGCCTTCCCAAGGGGCCTGAGCTGGACCTGCCAGCCACGTGTGAATTCCCAGACATCCTCCACGGCACGAGATGTCTGTGTTTGGGGAACTGGATCGTGTCCTCATTATCTGTTCGTGTTCCAGAGAAACTGGTGCCTCCAGGGGCTGATCCACTCAAAGTGCTTCAGACAGCGGTGATGGATTGCTTCTCTCTGCTGTGCAGAAAACAAACCCAGGCACTTTAATTAGAAACGTACAGCTGGATGCTTTGCCAAATTTCAGGTCTACAGAGCCATTGGAGATGCCTCTGGGTGTCTGGAACATCTGCATGGGGCTGGCAGATGTGACACAGGACCCATGGCAGCAGCTCCAGGTGAGCAGGGTGTGCTCAGGCTTAGCACATTTATGCCTCTCAGAGGAAGGAGTTCTGTTCCCTAAATAAAGGTGCTGCCACTTCCAGTAGCACAGGTTATCCCAATGTCCCTCCAAAGGACAGAGTTCTCCCAAAATCCCTGCAAGGAGTCTCCAGGAGTGCCTGTGGCTGGCACTGGTGCTGTAGCCTGACACCACTCGAGTCCCAAGAGGCTCTTCAGCATCATCTTCCCCCAAGCTTTGGCTCCCAAACTCACATCCACATTTCCCTGTCAGTTCATCACCACTCTGTGGCAATTCAAAGGATTCCCAGCATCCCATGGGAGCAGCAAACTTCACATGGTGATGGGACAAGGTTATTTTTGCCTCTGATGTCACCAACACCTCTGTCCCCTAAATCAGTTAAAGGATTTTGATCCACATGAAACAAGAGACCAAAGGAGACAGCACAACATGGAGTACAAGTACTGATATAATGATTATTTTTGGGCTTAGGTGAAGTATTTTGAAGAAAGAACAGACTTTGACAGAGGACACAGCTCAGGTTAGGAGAGAGTGGTGTGGCCTGAAACACAGAAGAGGTTTTGTGATTGAGCACCTGGGTCCACATGTCCAAGTCCCTGCACTCAGTGAACCATTATTACACCTGCTCTCAGAAAATTGTGTTGAGACACTCATAGATAAATCTTTTAGAAATGTTAGAATTTTGTTTTAGAAATTTAACCTCCTGACAGCAGCTTTTATTTTATTTTCTGGCTGTTAGTAGTGGTTTCCATTTTTCCTCTGCTCTTAGATGCATTTTTCCTCTTTTGAGCCCTAAGTGAATGTCTGGCATTTCAGGTTATTTCATGGAAGGGATTCAGTTAACGAGGATCAGACACCTAAAATGAGGTGTGACCACGACAGCAAAATGTCAAAAGGACCAGAGTCAGAGGCCTTTTTGAAGTTTGGTGAAATCACTTCCTGGTCATAGCTGGATGTGTTGACCCATATCCTTTTGGTGCAGCAGTCCAAACACCAGGAATGCAGAGGGGATCTCTGTACAGATGGAGGAGATGTTTAGGTTGGATATCAGGAAAAGGTTCTTCCTCCAAAGGATGCTGGGGCACTAAACAGGCCCCCCAGGGAATGGTCACGGCCCCAAGGCTGCCAGAGATCCAGGAGCATTTGGACAATGCTCCCAGGGATGCACAGGGTGGGATTGCTGGGGCTGTGCAGGGCCAGGAGCTGGACTCCATGATAATTTTAGGCCCCTTCCAAATGAGGATATTCCATGATTCCAGGAAATACAGACATTGAGAACCATCTGAGATGCCCTGGAGTAACTTGCCCCCAGCTGGTGCTGCAGAAGGACATGAGTGTCCTGTAGGTTCTCGGTCGCATGTCCCACCCTGTGCAGGTGCTCCCGATATCCCAAGGTCTTTCAAACAGCACTGGATGACTCCGTGTGGTGATGGAATCAAGCCTTGGATCCCCACAGTGTCCACAGAGAGCTGACAGGCTGCTGCTCGCCTGGACAACCAAATCCAGATGTCTTCATCCGAAAGCTTAACCCACCAGAGGGGGGGATAAACAAATGAGGCCAACTGGAGATGTGGTGCAAACGTGGATCCAAGCCCACAGCCGGGATTTGAGCCCCAAAGACTGCGGCTCCCAAGCAGCTACTCTGCCCTGGGAATGTTCCTCAGCTGTGCCAGAGAAAACTGAATCCATTTGTCTCCGGTGGAAGTGGTTCTTCCCAGAGTTTCTCGGGTGTCGACACTGCGGAATTAGTGCCTCACAGAGCCATAAATCAAATCAGGTTGTGCAATGAAAGAGAGAGCAGATGGATGGAAAGGAGACCCTTCTCTCCTTCCTTTCCCTGCTCTGTTTCTCCGTTCCCACCTGCCAAACAGAGTTTCCTCCCTGTGTTTTGTAGGGTATGTGTCTCACAAGGTTTATTTTCACTTCCTTTGCTTCCTCGGCATCTTTGGAACTCTTGGGAAGTGGAGAACACCAGCCCTGAGCTGGGAGGGACTCAGGACATCAGAACTGCACACAGTTCTTGTCCAAATTCCAAAGGAGGAGCTGCAACACCCCTGTGCCTCCCGAACCTGAAGATTTTACAGGAGTGGTTCCACATCAAGGAAATCCTCTTCTCTGATAGCGCCTTCGCTGATTGGGACTGTGCTTGATAAGAACTGGGCAAAAACAGGGGAAAACTGGAGAAAATGTAATGTAAACTACTTGGACGCTGAAGTACAAAAGATGAGGGTATCTGGGATTTTGTGGAATATGAAGAGGAAGAGCAAACTGGTGATCACAAGATAATAACCCAGAAGCTTCAATGGAGAAAAGGTGAAACATGGGCTAGTGGAAGGTCCCCTTCCTGTGGAACTGGATGGTGTTTAAGGTCCCTTCCAGACCAAACCATTCCAGGATTCTGTGGATCCTTTGGGATCTGGAGGTGTGAGGCAATAGAGAGCTGTGGATTTGTGATCAGGAGGGAATGAGCATGTGGGAGATGCCACTTCCAACAGGACCTTCCTGTCAATGGAAGCCATCCTTCTTGGCCAAAATGACTCAATTAACCAAATGTGTCAGGCCTTGTCCCATTTTTCATGGCAGCAGGAAAAAAATCCCGAAAAAGGGATTGAGGACACACACAAACATGTGGAGAAAAGAGCCACAGCTGAACAAGACTTTGGCTTCATCTGTTTCCAAATGTTTTCAGTTCTACCACCCGTGGAAGTCCAGGTTTAGGGATGATCGAGTGGGTCAGTGCTGAAAATCTGGGAAATCCTAAATCCCAGGAAAACATGAAGACAGCATCCTATTAAAGCACATCTTTCTGACCAACTCCTCCTTTCCCTGCTAGAACTCCTGCTTTTCCTTAGGAAAGCTCTCCTAAGGAGCGCTTTGCCTCTCGCGGCCCAGAGCAGATTTTGGGGATCCCCTGTGGATTCAGCAGTGAAGCAGAAGGAAGAAAGGAGCCTCAAATTACTCCATGCATTTCCCAGACTTTTGCTCTTAACGTTGGTAGAGGCTGTAATTAATTTCCTTGTCTCTAACCTTGTTGACTGGTTTAACGAGGACTGGTTATAATAATAAAAAATTTATGTCCTCAGACATTAAACACGAGTGTTGCTTTTGATACAGAGCACGGGGCTTTCCCAGCTCTCCTTTATTTTTCTCCCTTTTAATTTCCTCCTGGAATTCCTCACAGCCATCCAAATACCTGTGAGTGCACAACACTTCCCTGTGCCATCAGGGAGAAGATGCCAGCCGTGGTTAACACCAGGCACCGCTGCATTTCTTCCCTCATCCAGACTTGTCTTCCTTGAAAAAGAGCAGCCCATGGCTTTCAGAGTGTGAATTATATAAAAATAATAATTTTAAAAATGCCCACAGTGTTGGAGACTCAAATGTCTCCTCTTTAATTTATTGATAATTTGGAAAAAGAAAGATGAAAGTGAGTTCAGACGCTCTTCTCTTGCAGAGAAATGATGAATTTTGCTTCAGTGTTTGGATTTCAATATTTTTAAATTAATCCTTTTTGAAGCCCAAACCCGAAATTAAAAACTGATTTTGAAAATAACCCCCAGTTTCTCGGGAGTTTAAGTTAAAACTGTCAAGGTAACCTGGGCTTCCTTTTCAGGTCTGCTCAGAGACTTTAATGAGTCTTTTGCTAAGAATAACAAATTCATAATTTATTTTTGCCAAATATTCTTTTTTTTTTTCTGTAAGAAGAACTTTTTGCCAAAGAAGTGTCACCCTGTGCTGCTGATGTGACAAAAAGCAAAGGGTGCTCATTCCTGTGATTTTATTGGATATAAATGGGCATGAAACATCTGTAGGAAAAACTTCTACCTGTTGGGAAAGCTTTACAAAAATCTGCAGAACTGCTTCTCCTATAATATTCCTTCATTTTTTTCGTGGCATTTCCTGAATCCAGTGTATTAATATCAGACTGGGAGTATCTGTCCAGGAGGAAAGGGAATAATCCCTTTATTTCAATCACAGTGAGGGTAAAAAGTGACGACATTAAATTAAAATGAGAAAAATGCAGGAGATTCGAGGCAAAAATTTCAACACAAGGGACCAAAAACCAACAAACCAACCAAAAAATAACCAAACCCTCCAACAAAACATCTCCAAGAACAGACTTATGGTTTTTATTTTTTAAATATTTTTTATTTGTTATTTTTTGCAGCTGATTTATGAAAACAAGGTTGGAGGCTCCTTCACCACATTTTTTAAGACCAGATTCTACAAATATCCCTCAGAAACTGGGAGGCTGAGCTGGTTTTATTTTGGAGAAAAGGCAGAGTGGTGGTTTTGTCTTTTTGTCAACATTTAAAATTCCAAGATTAGGGCTCAATTTATTGCTTAGAGCAGGCTGGGGAATTCTGTCTTTCACAGAGAACAATTTATTTTTCCATGCCAACAAATCCCCAATTTTTCCCCTGGAGGTAACTTTTGAGTGGAGAAGGCAAAGGGGTAAATTTGGATTTAATCCAAACTGGTTAAAAACTGGATGAAATGGGCTGAACTGGGTGACCTTGCAGGACCACTTTGCTCCACTCTGTGAAAGGTAGGTTGGAATAGAGGTCCCAAAATCCTCTAAATTCCAGCTCCCAAGGGGACACCCAGCCTAACAAACACTTGTCTGTTTTCCTGGAGGCCTGCAAACACTTCATGGTCCAAAAGCCATGGAATCACACAATAGTTTAGTTTGGAGAAGACCTCCAAGATCTTCAAGTCCTTTGACCCAATCGCACCAAACCATACCATGAAATGCCACATCCACTCATTTTTTGAACAATTCCTGGGAAACTGTTCCACCACTTCTCTTCAGAGCTTGTTCCAATGCTTGACCATCCTTCCAGTGACCAATTTTGTCATCTGGCACCTTTTGAAGCCGTTTCCCCTCGTGCTGTCTCGTGTCCTGACCTGCTGTGCCACCACGGGAAGTCACAAAGGAGCTTTCCCATCCTAGCAGTGAAGGTGTGGATTTTCTCCACCAAATGCATGGAAGCTGGAATTATGAATCCCATCCAGGTCACAGCCCCCCAGCCCAACCTCCCTCCATCATTTTTGTAGGGTGATGTCAGCAATCAGCACTCCTGGCTGAAGGAAAGCAGACAGAGAAGTGTTCAACGCCTCATTTTGGACAGAGAAATCTTGGAATCTCATCCTTGGACACGTTCCAGGGGAGCTGCCAGCTGCACACTCTGGTGGATGGATCACAGGCGAGCTTCTCTCTCACTACACCCTGCAGCAGAAAATTTGCTCTGCACTGGGGCTGCACCCAGCTAGAATGTGAAATTTAATGACTTTAAACCCAATTATCAGCTCTCAGTCATCAGGACCTTCCCTGTTTCCAAGAGGGAAGCTTTTCCCTGTCTTTCAAAGCCATTCCCTGTCTTATCCAGCTGGTTGCAAGTTGCTCTGTTGAATGTAGGAGTCATGACTTGGAGAAACCATGCCGAGAACTGGTGTCCTCAGGAAACATTTGGGAATGTACCTTGCTGGATAATTCCAGGGCCTGTTCCAAAGACATGTCTTGCTCTGGAAACAATTAACAGCCAGAAAAATGTCAGGGCTTCTTTGTACCTCACCATGAAACTGAGAGAGAAAATGATTTCTTGGCTTTACCACAGAGCATCCAGTGAAACAAGACCACCACAATTCACTTCCTTCAACAGGCAGCTCCTGCAGGTTTAAGCAGGGCTTAAAATCCATCCCATTTCAGATAGAAATTCCCTGATTTAGCTAGGCAAGAACTGTATGGATAAAGTCTTTCAGCAATCTTTTATTAAGTCAGTGGCGGAGAAGGAGAACAGGAGAGTTTGGAGAAAGGTGAGAAAGGGAAACCCTTCTGCAGGTTTGGGACTAGAAACAAACTAAAAACAACTTGTGGGGAAAAAGTTGTCCTGAGCGTAACCTAATGATGTTAATTGCCTGCAGAGGGGATATTTGAGGAGCAGGAAGATGTGCTAGAGAGGATGTGCTAGCAAGGAAGAGGGGATAAGGTCGGTAGCTCCTTAGGGAGAGAGAAGGGGATAATTATCCCTTGTGGAACAGGGAAAGGTTAGTGCAGGGTCAAGAGTCAGGATAATTGTGCCGTGCTATAAAATCAGTGTTTATTATTTTTAGCACGCAGTGGATCAATAATCTTATCAAATTAACCACTGAATATCCTGGCAGATTTTTTTTAAGGACTGGCATGAAGATAGAGGGAAGGTTTGATGGAATTTTTTCTCCCCATAAATAAAATGTTTCTGTCTATCCCTACTCTCTGCAACAGCAGGAAATTTTCCATTGCCTCACTGGCCTCAGTGAATCCCTGCTTTGCACAAGTTGGTGTCTCGCTCCTTCCTCTTCCCTGGGAAAGCTGCTTGCTCCTGGCACTGTCCTAAGGATGTGTCCAAGTCACTTCAGTCATCTCTGCTTGACTCACCCCCAGTGGAAAAACGAGGCACGAAATGATTGATCTCCTTCCTAGGAGCATCAGGATGATGGATGGGAAGGGAAAAGCCTGGGTGGTGGAGGTGGAAGCGTGGCATGAGGGATGTCAGGATTCTGCTGTCACTTGGTGAGCCTGTGGCCTCTGCAGAGTCACCTCTTGTGGTGACATCTGCACTGGAAACGCTGACAGCTGGTGAGTCATCCAAGCAGCAAAACCATCCTGAGCCTCTGGATGAAACACTTTGATATCCTAAGGTGGAAAACGGCTTCCACATCAAATCTCTAAACACCAGGAATGGACTGAATCGAGTTCTGTGGTTGCATTTCTTAAGGGATGGCAATGGGAGCATGAGAAACCCCAGAGATTGGAGGTTTTAGGACGTGGTCATTGCCCCCACACTTCATCAGAGCAAGGTTCTCTGTGTTGAGTGGAAAAAAAGCCACACAAATTAGTTCAGGTTCAGCTAAGCTTTGCTTAGTTAATTTGGGCAGATGAAGCTCGTATTTATCTAGGTTAAGGAAGCAGAACCTCCAGTCTCAGAGCACACGTGGGATACCCCGTATTTCGGACATGTGGAGTCGGCCTGGTCATCACAGAAACTTAGAAAGGTTTGCGTTGGAAAGGAACCCTTAACATCACCCAGTGCCACCCCTGCCATGGCAGGGACACCTCCCACTGTCCCAGGCTGCTCCAAGCCCCAGTGTCCAACCTGGCCTTGGATGCTGCCAGGGATCCAGGGGCATCCACAGCTGCTCTGGGCACCCTGTGCCAGGGCCTGCCCACCCTCCCAGGGAACAATTCCTTCCCAATATCCCATCCATCCCTGCCCTCTGGCACTGGGAAGCCATTCCCTGGGTCCTGTCCCTCCAGGCCTTGTCCCCAGTCCCTCTCCAGCTCTCCTGGAGCCCCTTTAGGCCCTGCAAGGGGCTCTGAGCTCTCCCTGTGTCCTTCCCTTCTCCAGGGGAACATTCCCAGCTCTCCCAGCCTGGCTCCAGAGCAGAGGGGCTTCAGCCACGGAACATCTCCGTGGCCTCCTCTGGACTTGTTCCAGCAGCTCCAAATCCTTGTTCTGATGGCTCCAGAGCTGGATGCAACACAAGAATGGAGTGGAATGTGGGAATCACTTCACTCGCCCTGCTGGCCCCATTTCTTTTGCTGCATCCCTGGATACAGTCAGCTTTCTGGACTGGGAGTGCACATTCCCAGGTCATTCACCGCATGGATACATTCCTGTTTATGTATAAATGGATAGAAATGCAATCCACAGCCCTTTCCTGTCACTGGTGCCGTGGTTTTGGGATGTAGGGGGGCCACAGGGGATGCAATGGACCCACACATGGACCGAAGGAGCTGCTTTTCATTTCCTGTCCACCTTGTGTCCATCTGCATTTGTGCAAAGGACTCATTAAAAGCTGCCTTGATGAGCAAAGAGGCTTTTCCAGCATCTTTTTATTCCTGGTTGAATGGAAGGTAAAGCAATCTGCTGTCAGGCAGCAGGACTTTATCCAGGCAGGCTGACCTTTTTCAGAGGAACATTTTACCCACTGGAAAACATTGCCAACTAATCCTATTAAATGAGTGTGCAGACAACAATTTTCCTTGAATTTCTGCATTTTCCTGCCCTTAAACCCATCTCTAAACTGAGCTGTTATCTTTTTGAAACCAGACGTGTGCCCGCTGTCTTTTCCTTCCACAGCTTAGAGGAATAAAATAATAATCATAATCATAATCATAATCATAATAATAAAAGCCTCATCAAATCATCTGTTTAGTCTCATCTCCTTGGTTTTGTTGCTGGTCAGTCTGGTGAAGTACTGAGCTGGGAATGTGAGTCTGGAGTGTCAGTGTTCATTAACGTAAATACGAGCAAATGGAAAAACATTCCAAGAGCTGGATTCACACTCGCACTAAGGTCCCTTTTTACTGCTTTGGCAGTGAAAAGAGACCAAGAAGTGGGTGGCCATGTCATTTACTGTTCTGTTCCCATGTTTACAGCACAAGGACTCGCTCACTTTTCAACAGCTTGACTTAAATCTGCTCAGATGGACCAATGGAGCCGTGGCTGCACAACTTCATTCATCAAACAGCTCCTACTTTGTTGAGCAGCCCCATTTAAAAACCTCCAGTAGCAGAGGAGCAACTGAACTCATGCAAAGAGGGAAATCTTGGGTCATGCACTGCTAAATGTTCTCCAGATGAACACCAGCACTGGAGCTCCTTTCAAGTCACTTCAGATGTTGTAGAATCATTTTCAGAGTGGAGGTGCAGTGAACCCCCTCGGTGACATCATCACCTCTTCCTAAAATACGTGGGTAAATAGGTCAGACAGTCTGGGCCTGAGAACTTTATTGCTCTCCAGTGACAGTGTGGGGATCCAAGTGTGTCACTTCCATCCAGACTCGCCACCATTCCTTGGATTTCCCTCAAGTTCGACCAAAAACGGGGTATTGACATTTGGACACCCCCTGGGACTATTGTGTCCCACCTCGGTCCATCCAGCTGACTCCGTGCAGGGAGTTTGGGTTTCCAAAGAGCAGTGAAAGTGTCCATCTGAACAAAGAATTTTCCCAGGAGAATTTCCAGAGGGTGTTTAAAACTCTCCAGGTTTTTCACTGGACAGGAGCAAAGGAGGAGTTTGCACACAGCTGGTCACTTGTCTCAGCCGGGCACTGGAAAATAAGGATAAGTGGTCACCTCCAGAGTCTCCTGCTCAGGGAAGGGAAAGGGAATCTTGTGGGAAGTCCTCTGGCAGCCAGAGTGCAGGGGATAAAGGGATGGAGGGATGATCCAAGGATGGCCAGCCCCCAGCCCAGCTTGCATCAAAGCCCAGCAGAATTCCCAGTGCTGTCTCATCAACAGGGGGGTCGCGTCTCTCTTGGTGTCCCCCCCAAATCATGGCCTTTGTCACCCCTCAGGCCAAAGCTGCTGCTGGCTCTGACTGGGAACTTCCTCAGGCTCAGCACAACAAACAAATTGTGTGGTTGACCACAGGCAAGTTGGGAAAGGCCAAGCTCCACTTCAGCTGGGCTGTCATCAGTGTCCCCTGGAGAATGTGACGCTTCTGCAGAGATGATTCTTGGGCAAACTCAGTGATTCTGTGGCCAACAGGAATCTGAAACCTTTCCGTGTTTCTCCAAGGCCACCAAGGACTCTTGTTACCAAGCCTGAGGCTGGAAATGCCAGACAAATACTCGGGGGAGCTGCTGGAAAGACCACCAACACTCCAGAGCCAGGGAACAGCGGCCACTCTTCCATTACAGCATTGCTTGTCCCGTTCCATAGGCAGCATCCGGATGCTACCAGCGATGTTTTATCCATCTGCAGCTCTTTCCCTCACCTGT
The DNA here is from genome assembly GCF_017639235.1 of Corvus kubaryi. NCBI lineage: Eukaryota > Metazoa > Chordata > Aves > Passeriformes > Corvidae > Corvus > Corvus kubaryi. The sequence continues at coordinate 57,280,733 of NW_024581137.1, forward strand.
CATCATCTCCAAGTGCTTGGCATCTCTGACACCAGCAGCTGAGCTCAGGACAGAAGGAACTGGATGGAAATCATGCAGTTGGTTTACATTGGAGATGATTTTAAATAATCCAAAAAGCCCTTGGCCTTAAAACGCAGAAATCCTCTGCTTTTTTTTTCCTTCCCTTGTGGCTTGCAAGAGTTCAAAGACCTCAGAAAGCATCTGCTAAAACACTCTGGACTGACTCAAGACTCCAGAGCAACTGTAAATAGACCTTAATTCCAAAAATAAAGAATGAGCAGATTCTCCCTTTTGGATGTTCTGGACAGGAATCAAATTCGGAGCATAGGAAAAGTAGGAGTCCTTGAGGTCCTCTGAGTCCAGTCTCCTGCCATCTCAAACTCCCAAATGAACCAGGAGAAAATCCATAGAAGGTCCTGCACATATCACAAGCCACAAAAAGCTTCCCTGAAGCCTGAAAGGCTCCTAAATTCAGAGGGGAAAGGAGGAGGAGATAAGAGACCACACCGAGGTCCCGACAGCTGCAAAAAAATTGTTATGGGAAGTTCTTATTCCCTCCTTGTGTCCACACAGTTGAAGAGTAAGTCAAAGAAATGCCTAAATAAGTAATACTCCCAATCCCAGAACTTTCCAGGAAAGCAGGATGAGGTTATCACAAAGGAACAGCGAGGAAGGCGTGTAGGGATTTCTCCAAGGGTCCGTTCATCGCAAAGAGCAAAGTCCTGAACTTCACCTCCTTTTCATTTTCTCACTTTGCTTCCACCGCAGTCTCCCCTGGTCCAAAACAGGAATTCCCCCGTCAGGGACTCCAAGAGGCTTTTCCATCATGGATTTTCCACGAATATTTGAAGATGAGTTCGGATCTTCATGCATTAAAATTCTCTGTATTAAATATGGCAGCAAATGGAAAAATGAGTCCCCCTCTGGTAGAGAAGACACCTGCAGGGAATGTACGGTGAGTCTGGAATTCTTTTTCCTCCTTTAAATCCCACCTGCTGGACTCATACGAGTTTCTAAATTTTAGATTATGATTTAGCTAAATATTTTGGGGATTTTTTTGTGATTATGGACAAAAAGGTCAAGTTGCATGGCAGAGGAAAGGCAAAAATGACCTCATTTCTACAGGGTCTAAAAAGAAAATCTTCTTGGTTTATAGGTCAGATCTTTCCTTCTCCCACTCACCTGTGGCACAGAAATTTGGGACAATGAAGCAGGATTTTTCTCAAATCTTCATTTGAATGAGCGATATTTTGGTGCTCATGAGGCACAGGAGTGTAATGAGTTCAATCTATTTTCTAAAATTCCCCCTATTTCTAATGTGTGTCATCTCAAGAAACAGATTTGGCCGAACATCCAGACCAAAAAAAAATTTTTGGCAAAAGGATTTTTAAATTTGCAAGCATTTTTTTTCAAGGGAAAAATCAGAATAAATAATGTGAAAAACAAACAAAAAAACCCCAAAAACAACAAAAAAGGGAAATAATTATATCTCTTTGTTCTCAGGTTGGTTTATTTGCATTTTTCAGTGAATATATTGACTATTTGAGTTGTCTTCGTACAGCATTTACATACCTGGAATGATGGAGAATGTTGCAAACGTCACAGGAAGAAAAAGAAAGTTCAGATGGAGAAACAGACTCAAAAAGGGAAAAAAGGAAAAAATTGATGGGAAAATAAACGAAACTCTCTTCAACAATCCCTTATTATCAATAAAATAAATTAAATTCACTGCAAATAGAGAGTATTCTTAGGAAAAAGAGTAGAAAATATTGAATTAACAATTGAAAATATTGAAAATGTTCAATTAAGAGCTGAAAAAGTAGAATTAAGTCTTTTCTTGCCTCAATATTAATTATCTCACACTGTTTATTAACTCTAACAAATATTTTATTTCAAATGCTTGGAATGAATTTGTTTTCTGTGAGAATAACCAGGATATTGTGATGCACAGAGGGAAGAAATTCACTTTTGTCCCGCTTTGAGGCTCTTTCAGTCCTGTTGGATTTGAAGGCACAAAGTGCCCTGGAAGTGGTGGATGCTGTTTCTGGAGATGGAAATGAGTTTGACTCCCCATTTATTTGGATCTTACTGATAAACACCCAGCCAGTGTCATCTGGAAAGGAAGGAGGGAAGTGGAGTGAAGCTGGAGGGAAAACCACTGAGCAGGCATCAACCTAAACTCCAAATCAACCCAGATTTTTTACATCATGACCACGTAGAAGCAACTTCTGGGATGATTTTTCTTCAGGAGTTCAGATAACAAAATCCAGAGCAGAATTTTGTCCTCGTGCCAAAAAAAAAAAAAGAAGGAAAAAAAAAATCAATTCTTTCCCTGAAATACCACAAGGGTGGGACTTCATGCAGCATTTCAGAGTCAGGCCCGTGAGGTTTTTATTTGGGAATGCCACGAGAAGCAATGTTTGTATGGGATACTCCGAGTGAGCAACACGTGGATGCAGGAAGTGCTTGGAATGGTGTTATCCTCCATAAACACTCCCATTAAAGGCAGCTGGAAGCGTGGATCAGGGGAAGATGTCCGAGGGGAAGGAAAGAAAATTATCAGCTGATTGGCATCCTATGACCTGTGAGAAGCAATTAGAGGTGGTGTCCCCAGGCACTTGGGTGTCTGTTAAGGTTTTCATATCTTCAAAATTCATGGGGTGGAAGGAAAAGAAATAAAAAACCCTAAAGGGAACACCAAAAAAAAAAAAGAAAAAAAAAGTGGGCTGCAGTTTTGAAGCCGAGTGTGATGTTTTACTGGACGATTTCATGAAGGAGGGAAAAACCTGCTGAGGGCATGTTCTCTTCCTGGCTTTGTTCTGTCGCCGTTCCCAGGCCTCCGGCTGTCCTCACCCTTGTCCATGCTCCGTGTGCTGTCACCTCGCACATCCCACTGCGGAGGAAAAGCGTGTGAGGTGCTTCCAGCGCTGCTTCCCAGCTGAAATGAGCAGATAAAGGAAATCAGGGCAGAATTTGGGGCGATTTCTCTGCAGTTACTCAGATAAGGAAGTACAATTTAGTCGTGTGAGTGTCCCTGCGGTGGTTGGAACTGGGTGATCTCTAGGGTCCCTTCCAGCCCAGCCCACCTTGGAATTCCAGGATTCTAATTAAGTGGAGTGAGTGTAGCCTGGAGGTGGGATCCTGATGGTCCTGGCACCCAGGGAAAAATCCCAAAGCAGAAAGAGACAGAAGTTCTTTAGCAAAGCAGGGAGTACCTCCTGCCATTATTCCTGCTGGGAGGGAATCGCTGTATCAGGTCAGATTTGGGAATAAAGGTTGGAAAAAGCTTTATAAAAATTCTTTGTTAAAACTTTCCCTCTGCTTCCCCCCAGGTGGCTGCAAAGAAGGTGTGTGGTGGTATTAAATCAACTGATGTGGTCTGGGGTGAGGTTATCCAGAGCAGGATTAGCAAAAACTGGGAAAGGTGAGAGATGAAACAGAGCCGGGAAGACAAGATGGACACAGAGGGGAGAAACCACAGGAGAGCAGAGCTGGGAAAAGCACTTTATCCATCTCCTTTGGGCGTGGAAGTGTGAAACCAACTACCCACCAGCAGGTAAAGAAGTTATGTTGAGAAAGGGATTGGAGTGAGCATGGACAGAGAGCAGAGCTGGGGAACTTCAGGGCACTGCTGAGCCACCACTGAAGAGCTGGTCTGGATGCCCTTGGAATGATGTGAGGGAGCAAGAAGAGGAGCTCCATCCCCTTGATGGGCTGGAGAGGGCACACCTGGGATGCTGCACTCACTCCTGGGATGCTGCACTCACTCCCAGGCCCTTCATTCCCACAAAGATACGGATGAACCGGAGAAGGCACCATGTGGAAAGCCTAATTCCATGATTAATTGGCTGAGGAAAGCAGCATCTGAATCATGTCAAGATGAATGTCTTGGCTCTGGAAGCACAGCATGGAGAACCTGGAAACAGCCTGCAAACACTCGAGGAGAGGCTTCCAGAAAGCAAAGAGAATTTATTCAGCGCAGAGCAAGGGAGTGATGTTTGAATAGGGAAATTGTGAAAAATTCCTGGAGCGGGAGCCACTCGAGATGGAGCAGGATGCTGGTGGGAATGGTGGGATTTTAGCTGGCGTCATTTCTTGGGAAAGGTTGGAATAATGAGAAACAGTTATCCTGTTATCTGGAAAGAGAGGGGAGACCGTTGTTTATTGGGGTTATAAACCTTACCTGTGGGAATGAGTTGATGCAGCAGAGCTCTGGGAAGAACAAACAGGGAAGCAATAAAAGACTTCCCAGATAAAAAGATCCAGGAACACAATGGAATCACAGAATCACAGATTCATTAAGGTTGGGAAAGACCTCCAGGATCGTCAAGTCCAACCGTCAACCTGGCACCACCACCATGTTCGCTGCTAAACCATGTCCTCACGTGTCACATCCACCTGATTTTAGAGCACTTCCAGGGATGGTGATTCCACCACTTCCCCAGGCAGCCTGTTCCAGTGCTTGACCACCCTTTCTGTGAAGAAATTTTTCCTGATAGCCAATCTAAACCTCTCCTGGTGCAACTTGGGGCCGTTTCCTCTTGTCCTGCCACTTGTTACCTGTGAGAAGAGACCGACCCCCACCTCGCTGCAACCTCGTGTCAGGGAGTTGAAGATGTTGGACAAGCCATCCGCTCTCAACCGTCTCTCCCTTTTCTTGGGCCGTGTCAGAGTGGGACGCTGCCAGATTAAAGTGCTCTAAGAATCAGAGTGGCTTAATTCTTTCATTATCTCCTTAAGTAAGGATTTACAGGGATATTAATGACAAAAAATTTCCTCTATCCCAACACAGGTGATTACTAAATGTTGAATTAACATCTGCCGTGGCTCTTATAAACTGCGTTTCTTGTCTTAAAATATGCTCCCTCTTGGATGCCTTTGCTCCAAGGAATCCCTTTTCCACTTTCACCTTTGGGGAGCTGCTAGTCGTTAAATATCTGTTATCATTTAAGTTATCAGCACAAAGAGAGCAGGAAGGTTGGCTCTGAGACGAGTTGAGATAATTTGGGTTGTTATCAGGCAGGTGAGATAACCTGCTGGTGGAAAAGAGCATTATCCTGCCACTGGAGCCAAAGGGCAGCTGGAAGCCTGGGAATATCGTTGGGTGTAAAAAAGTTTCTTTGGAAATCCTGGAGTAATTTTGGAAGTCCCAGTACAGGAGCTGATTGAATCCAGCATCAGACGAGAATCTGGAACGAATATGATGGACACAAGTATTTTTTGGGAATCTTTACTCCCAATAGCTGCACATGGGCTAAACTGGGTCCCGAGGGGCCAAATTTTAACGGAGTTTGAGCTCACGTTGGAGCTTCCACTGAGCTCCATCAGATCCCGTTGGTGCCAGCACTGGGAATATGGAGATTTTTTATTTGAAGGGCAGTAGATGGAAGTGTCAGCAAGGTTTTCACCCCAATGCGCTCTGCACACATGTGAGAAGCAAGACCCTCACTGTGGAGAAGTGACCAAACCATGGTAAAAGAAGAGCCCCTGTTCCTACTGTGTGGATAAAGAACTGAGATATGAAGTGACTTTTTCAGGTTACAAAAATTTGTCTGTGGAAAACCAACCTACCATGAGCTGTGTCTCCTCTTCTGCAAGCAATGACATGAGCTGAACATGTGTTCCTGGGGTAGAAACTTGTGCCCAGTCTCACTTCCATCCACACTCAGAGGATTCACTTTGGAAAAGGATTGTGTAGGAGTTATTTTGCCAGGAATCAAAGCCTTTGCCGTATCCCCACTGTTGGGCACTGCTGAGGCCACACCTCAAATCCTGGGATCAGTCTTGGGTCGCTCATGAGAAGAAAGACCCTGAGGGGTTGGAGGGTGTCCAGAAAAGGGAATGAAACTGGGGAAGGGGCTGGAGCACAAGGAGGAGAAAAATAAGTTCAGGGGAGAATTTTTTTCTCTCTGCAACTTCTTGAAAAGAGACGGTGACAGGGCAGGATCAGCCTCTTCCCTCAGGGAACAACAGGACAAGGGGAAGTGGCCTCAAATTGTGCCACGTTGGATATCAGGAAAAGTCTCTTCACTGAAAGAATGATTAAGCATTGGAACAGGCATCCCAGGGGAGGGGTGGAGTCACCGTCCCTGGAAGTGTTGAAAAAATGAGCAGATTCGGCACTTCCAGTACTGTTTAGCAGATGTGGAAGTGCTCAGTCAAAGGCTGGACTTGATCCTGGAGGTCTTTTTGGTCCATAATGATCCCACAATTCTGTAAGTCTTCCCTGTTTGCTGCACAGTGGGATTACCCTGTGTTCAGGAACTGGAATCTTTCCATCTTCTGCCACCTCTCAAATATCCCTTCAGCACTGGATTTCTGTGCTCCTTTCCATGGGAAGGAGGGATGGGGAAGAGAGATAAGTCCCCGTCAGAGCATGCACAGGGTTATCCATAGCCTGGCAAGTGTGTTGGAACACGGATGGATCTAGACTGTGGATCCAGTGTGGGAACATGGTTCTGCTTAACTGCACACGTGTGTGAACATGTGGGAGGCAGCACAAATCCGGGCGAGTGCAGGATATCCATCAGAAGCCACAATCCCTGGAACCTCACAGGGACCACTGCCAAGTAACACTCATCGCCAGCGCATTGGACCTGGTCTTCCACCTCCTGATCCAGGGAAAAAGCCGGGAGCTGTGGGTTCCAGGGGCAAGTCTCATCCCTCTGTTATGGAAAAAGACTGTGGGGATGGTTTCTATCATTGCTGGCACAGAGAGAAAGTGGAATAAAGGTGCAAACACGATTCCTAGAGGAATGCCTGATTTTGCTCACTATCAGCAGAGCAAATAATATTAATAATAAAATAAAATAATTTAAATTAAACTGAACTTGTGAACACCCATTGCTCCAGATTGGAGCCATAGGAAAGAGATAGAGTGGGATGAATGAACAAAGTCTCAGGTCAGGGCTGCGACACTGAAAAAATTCAGAATTCCTGGAGGGAATATGGTACTGGGGAGTTCATCAAAATAAGGCTAAAATAAAAATGACTCCTAATTCATAACAGGATTTAAAATTTAAAATTTGGACTTAAAATCCAAAATAAAGGTGAGCTAAAGATGGCTCCTAATTTCACAAGAATCTAAGGCATCACCTTTAAATTTTCTGCTGGAAGAACTCCTACAAATGCAGATGAGAATGTTGAAGGGAGATTTTATTTCTTTTTCCAGTCTAAAATATCAGAGATTATTTTCATCAATACTTAAGCCCCAGAAGTAATTTAAAGAAATGTATTTGTTTCCTCTGATTTTTGCTGAAAATCTCTAAGTATTTCCTGAGTGGTTTTTCCTGTTGTTCGAATATTCTTAAGCTCCAGACTAAGGGGAAAAAAAATACCCAAACAAAACCAAATCCCAAAAATTCTCTCCTTCCAAATTCCCAGTCAATCTTCATTAGGAAAAGTGGAGTTAGAATGCAAAAACTGAATTGCAGTAGTTTTTGGAGCTTCTGGTGTTACCAAATTTCCCTCTCTGATGTGGAGCGAAGCGAGAACTGGGCAACAAGTGAATGTTGGAACACATGTAAACACGTCTGAAGTTCGAGGATAAACTTGTTCCTGAGCATGGATTACACATGAGAGAAGATTTTATCTGGTGCAGGAACTGGTTGAGAAATCGCAGGGAAAAATTGTTAGAGCAAAATATGGAAATATTTTGGAGAAAATTATTTGTTCCTAAATTTTCTCGACAATTGAGGTGGGGGCGAGGATTTGAAATAGGTGATATCTGATATCGTTGAGAACCAATAAATCATTTCTAATCCATTGTGGGCCTCTGGGTTTCTCACATTTGTGGTGGAATGCTGTGGATTATCCCACCCTACCTTGCTCTTTTTTAATGGAAAATACCTGCTAGCTGGTGTTTCCTCCGGCGTCAGAAGGAAAAGTGCCTTTGGAAAACCTCAAATGCTTTTCTGAGGTCAGCACTTCCAGGGGTTGAGCTCCAAACCAACATTTTGTGTGCTCAGAGATTATTTGTGAAGATCCTGCCTTTGACTACGGCAAAACCAAGCCAGAGCCTTTTCCATCCGTGGGACATGGAGTGACAGGACAAGGAGGAACGGCCTTAAACTGAAGGAGGGGAGATTTCAATGGTATATTGGGAAGAAATTCTTCCCTGGGAGGGTGGGGAGGCTCTGGCAGAGGTTTCCCAGAGAAACTGTGGTTGCCCCTGGAAGTGTCCAAGGCCAGGTTGGACATGGCTTGGAGCAACCTGGGATAGTGGGAGGTGTCCCTGCCCATGGAAATTAATGATCTTGAAGATCCCTTCCAACCCATTGAATAATTTTATGATTGTGATGAATTGCCACAATAATTTTCCATATTCAATTGTTTAGAAGAGCCTTTTTTCTTTATGGCTCATAACAGGCATTTAAAATAACAACCATTGCCATTATTCAGTGATTTTGTTATCACAACGTGAAAATATAAGTGGAGAAAAGGTTGTAGGTGAAAGATGAATTTACTGCTGATTTTGGTCCAGTTATTAACTCAGAGGAACACAAACTCTATTTTGAATTAAAGCCAGGAGAGATTTCAGAAATAAAATCCGAGTATTTGTTCTTCAGCAAATTTTAAGTTGAAAAAAATCCCCCCAAAATAAACCTTTTTTAAATCTCTCCCTGACTTTGCAATTTCATTGTTATTAATTTTACACGAGGTGTCACATGTGTGGAACAGTAACTTTGGGCTCTAATGTGTCAAACAGAGAAAGTAGAAGTAAAACATTTTTCTTGATTGGAACAAGATGTTTCCCTGTTCATAAATATTTTTCTGCTGGCAGTGTCAAAATGTGACAATTCCACGCTAATAAAATGAAATATTTCTCTGGTTCTGAACGGTATTTTCCTTAAATTAGTGTTGTTTTCATATGACATCTTGGAATTCTCCTGTTCGTGGCTTGTTTAAGAACAGCTCTTGGAATTTAGGTGGGACTTGTCTCACCTGATGAGGGCATCTTCTCTCCAGAGACCTGTCTGTGGACTCAATAAAATCTAAATTAAATCCAGCTAATTGTAAAGGAAATAATTCCAACCTGTCAGTTAAAACCAATATAAAAACATCCTTTTTTTAATCCATCAGTAATTTGTGGCATTGATAAGCAGATCTATACTGAAATTAAATTCATCCAGCACAATCTTTAGGTCTATATTCAATTTTATTTTTATTTTCCTTCCTTTTTCATTGTGTCTTTAATGATGACTTTTCTTGGAAATCTTAACTGGAGAGTTTCTGAATTAAAACTCAGTGGTCACTATTGATCCACTGAACGTATTTCCAATAGAATTCAAATTCCAAGGGACTCACTGGCAAAAAACCATAATCACGGATATATTTTTGTTTGGGACAGAGCCAATCTTGTTTTCCCTTTGCAGAAGTTAAAACAACTCATTTTTCCATGGAATTGGAGTGGACTAAAATCCTGTAGGATAACAATTAAAGATCAAAAATTTGTAAATCCAGGCGCTGCCAGAATTTACCTGCTTTGGATTCTGTGCCCAGCTTTCCTTTGGAAAAGGTAGAAGATTCATTTTCTTCCTTGAAACCCAGCTGTAAACAGCGGAACACCGATGTGATGGGACTGATCCATGTCCCTAAAAATCTTTCTGTGGATTCCCACAGGGTTTTGAGATATTCCAACCTGGAATAACTCCCAAATGTGATGAGAGCTGGAGTTGACCCTGTGTCTCCTCTGCTGCATTTCAGGACCATCCTCAAGACTTCCCTCCCTCTCTTATTGTCCAAAGGAGAGGAGAGTTTCAAACAAGGACTTGAAGAATCTCCTTAACCCATTGGAAATAACAACAACAACAACAATAATAATAATAAATTAATAATAATAAAGCAGCTCCTTGGGGAACATGCTGAACCCAGGGAGACAGCCCAAAGTGCCGGAGTTTCCTCCATGATAGAGGAGATTTGGCAGCAGGAATGGAATTCTATCTCGTTCCAGACAGGGAAGGTAACCAAAACCAGGAGGTTTTTCATGGAACAAATGGGAACCATGTGACCAAGTCACAATGGAAAAAGCGGAGCTGCTTTCAGCTCCCTAAGCCCTGACACTTCTTTTTGATTTAACCACAATAATCGAAGTGGAAAATGAATAAATGTCGGGGCATTTTTTTTTTTTTTTAATAAGTCTGTGCACGAGCAAGAATAGGAACCAGAATAAAAGCTTTTCATGACATAAAATTCATATTTTTGGATCTCTGACAACATTTTCCTTCTCGTACTTTTTATCATTACAATTAGGCCTGGTTGCACCATCTATTTCAGAAAACAAAATATTCCAAGACAGGGAACCTGCTTGCAGTTGCTAAGCCTGGAGAGAAAGCCCAGTTCTTCACAGGGTGACTTGAATCATGATGCATTTATTTACTTTTATGAGTTTCAAACCAAATATTTGAGAAATAAGGATGAGATTTGCCCAGTGGTAACTTGGGCAAGATTCCTGCCTGTTGAAATGTGAGTCGTTGAACACAAAACCTCAACCATATGCCAGCAGAAGAAATTAAATGGGATAAGATTGGGTGTCATAGTTGTCATTTTTTTAGGGGGAAAATGAATGCCAGGAATAACCCCTGCAGCCTCATTGGTGTGGTTGTTAGTACCTGATTGAACCAAAGCCTCAAGGAAGAATTTATTTGCCTGACAATGGATGTTATCTCTCAGACAATCTCTCTTTAGACAAGGAAAAGTAATTTTGGAACACTGATACAGCAGTGACCAATGACAATTTGTGACTTTGGAATTTGATGGGATAGAGAAATTTCCCTGCGGCCTCGTTTCTAGGGAGAAGGTACTACCTGACATAATTTATAGGAAGAGATAATATTCAAATAGTGTAATAAAATATATTTACCACTACAAATCTTGCCTTATGATTTAACCTCTCAGAGCTATGAAACCACTCCTGCTGTATCTATTTTACCTCCCAATTCCAGCTTATTCCCTAAATAAGGAGGATGCACAAGTAGAAGGTCACGGAAATTAAAATGCTGTAACAGACATGGTGTCCCGGAGGTGGAGGAGAAAGCTCTAAAGTTCAGCCTCCACTCCCTGACAATCCCAGACTCCAAAAATTCAATTAATGTTGGAAAAGGCGTCTAAGTTCCCTGAGCCAAACCAGTGAAGGTAGATCCCATGACTGGAAAGGATCCCTGCTGATAAAATTCCTGCAGCAGAGGCTCTCTGATGCCTGGGTAATATCCAGGGTTTCCAGTTAGCATCCCATGGCACAAAGTTATCCTTGTGCCACCTGTCCTGACCTTCCCAGTGTCTTCTACAGGTGGATAAAACCCACTCTGATGTGGGGAAATATGGAGCTCAGAAGGTCCAGATGAAACCAAGAGAAGCAAGAGTGACCAGAAACAGGAAGGGAGACAGAATTCTTCTTCTGGGAAGGACAAACAGGGAAGCAAAGCAGTGATTTCCCAGATAAAAAGACCTTGGCACACATTTGAATCAGAGAATCACGGAAATGTTAAGGTTGGAAAAGACCCTTAAGGTCATCGAGTCCAGATGTCAACCCAGCACCTGCATGTCCTCAAGTAGCACATCCACTCATTTTTTGAACACTTCCAGGGATGGTGATCCCACCAGTGCCCTGGGCACTCTGTTCCAATGCTTTACAACCCTTCCCATGATTTTTTTCCCTAATATCCACTCTAAACCTCCCCTGGTTGAGGGGAGGCCGCTTCCTCTTGTTTTATCACTTGTTACCTGGGAGAAGAGACCAACCCCCACCTCACCACAGCCTCCTTTCAGGGAGTTGTAAGGAGCAATAAGGTCTCCCCTGAGCCTCCTTTTCTCCAGCTCCCCCAGTTGCTCCTCACAGGACAAGTTTTCCAGCCCCTAAATTAAGGAGATCCTCTGGGCTTGCCAAAGAAGAGGTGTTGGTGTGATTGTCCATTTACTCAGACTGGGAAAAGCTGGCAACACAAAGAATCCACCACAAGGGAAAGGAAGTTGAGACAATATTTTTCCCATCACCTGGAGGACAATAGAACATCTGCGAAGTGTTACCAGCCAGTGCAGCAAGAATGAAGCCAGGGAATGAGGTCTGGAAATCAACTGGGTGCTCTGGGAAGTGCTGAGTGGGTAAATCAAGGTGAGATAAGTGATAAAGAGAAGCTCACCCAGTGCAAAGGACATTGCCTCATTCCCTGCTTGTTGGTGGTGGGTTGGAATGACCTTTTCCCTCTCCTTGCTTTGCCAGGTCCCAAGGCCAACAATTTATTTAGAGGCTTTATCACCTTGCAGACATTCCAAAATGTTGCTGTGAAGGTGTAGAACCCTTTATAGGACATTTACACTGAATGACACCAAGCTTGGCCTCCTCTTATGCCACCTGTCACAGGAGCAACACTGCAGGGACCACCCTCAACCCTACAGGAGTCTGGAGATGACAGACTGGAAAAAAATATTCCCAAAGTAGAGATAGTAGAGCTAGGAAACATCTTTTCCATGAGCACCTGCCTGTTGTGAGATCTTAGCCAGCAGAAATAAATGTGTGGTAGAGCAGGAGAGTCTCTCCAGGAGAGCCTCCTCAGCTTCATGGCCTGAGATGAGGTGGGGGGTCCCAGTCTGTGGCAGCTGAGCTGCAGGTTGGGATCTTTCTGTGGGATAATTCCCACTTAATGATCAGATTGCTCTTAGATGATGTCCATGGAATACTCCTGTTTCCAGAAATTGAAACCAGATTTGATTTGGAGGGGAACGAGGCTTTCATCACTGCCTGTCAGTGTGGCCTAATCCCCAGGAGCCCGGATCACTCTGATTATCAGCCCTGAGCTTTGGTCCTCAAATGTTTCCCTATTGAAGCTGAAGGTTCTTGGACAAAGGAAGACTTTTCCTGAACAACGAATCCTCAAGGTTTTGTTCCAGATGTTGAAGTTTTTCATAATTCTTAACAGTTACTAACGGAGTAAAGAAGCTTTGATTCATGGCCCTCATTTTTCACAAATAATATTCAAGAGCCTGTGTTCTGTTTATACGAGATCAAGCTTTTTGCCATGATTTCATAGAATTGAATAGGAAAGAAAATTCCCATTGACTGGTCTGGCAACAAAAAATATCCCATTGTCATGGGTTAGCATAGTTCTGGAAGTGATGTTCTTGCAAAGAGGTGCTTACAGCTTCCTCGATGACCTAACAGAACCTATCAACTGGCTAGTTTGAATATGGACAATTTTTTAAGCCACTTAAAAAGCTTGACACGCCTCTGTGGTCCACATTTAAGAATGGACAAACCCCAGGAAAGCTGTCTCTTGCTTCCGGCCTTGGGACAGGTAACTGGGCTGGGCCCGTGTGGCCCAGCCCGGGCCAGGCCGGGACACAGCCATCCTGGGGCCGTCCTGTTCCGCCCGCGGCCCCCCAACATCCCTGCTCCGTGCAGGCGGCGCGGCCTGGCTCTACACCCCCACCCCCCCAGTGCGGCCGAAGATTCAGCTGCCCCACTGCCCGGCAAAGATGATGTGACCAACAGCAATAAGCGAAATTCCAGCTGCAAGGCCCGGGTGAGATTAACCCTTTTAGTGCTGTAAGTTCCCTCCAGAACAGATGGAGCCTGCAGACATTCAGTAAAGAAGGAAGAGCTGAAACCCTGAGGGAGGAGAAAGGGGAGATGCTTAGAAGCTGAAATTCTGTTGTAAAGCTATGGTGGTGATGGACTATGGACATCAGAGTACCCGTTGTAATTTCATGAAAGCATGGGGGTTGGAGCATTCAAACTGCACTTGTGAGCAAAAGCACCTGTGCTGGAATAAGCAAATGCTGAAGCAGGTGTGATTGGATGAGAAGTTTGAACAGGGAGACATGGAAGTGATGAGGACTCTTGCTCCAATCGGAAGGAGAAGACCTCAGTTCCTAGAGATGCTCCCAGAGATAGTCCTAGAGATGAAGATGAGGAGGACCCTTTGCTCCCAGGGAAGGAGGAGGGCCTCTGTTCTTAGAGATGAAGATGCTCCCAGAGATGGGTGAAGAGAACTTTTGTTTTTGAGCAGCTCAACCCTAAAATTGTACCCCAGTAGCTCAGGATGGGACCCTCGAAAGCAGTTGTGGTGAAAGCTGTAAATCAGGGGAAGGGACTCGCATGCGAGCAGAGAACCAACCTGGGTGGCTGTCTCACTGTGATACTGAAGCCATGAGAGAACTTCTTGTGGAGATGTCTCCATAGCATGAGCAAGAGAGACTCCTCTTCCTAAATGGACTGAACAAGGTTATTATGGAAGTGATAAACAGACTGAACATCTCAAGTGTTGTCTTTTTACATTGTCAGTGGGAGAAGGGAGAAAGGTGGGGGGAGGAGAAGTGTTCTGAAGGTGTGGTCTGATTTTTTTGTTTTTTCTTTCTTTAGGTCTGTTAACAAATTTTTTTATATTCTTTTAAGTTTTGTGCCTGCTTTGCTTTCTCCTAATTCTTATCTCACAGAAGGTAAATAAGTAAGTGATGAGTATTTTAGACCAAACCACTACACTCTAATTGGTGTTTCTGCCTGGTTACAAACTGAACCTGCTACACCCATTAATTTCTTAATACCTAATTACCACTTTCTGTCATATAAAGCTTTATTTTTGCCATACTACTCCTCATATTAATTGTACTCAGTAAGATTAGGAAGAATTCGACACAAACTTTTAATACAGACCCAGGGTTAGGGTGGGGCTCAGGGATTGATGTGGAATTTCCTGGCATAAATTGCTTTCTGGGTGTCCTTGGAATTTTCAGCCTGGATCAGACCCATTCCATGTGGCCAATACTTGCCTCCAACATTGACGGATTTAGGAAAAGTCCAAGCCCAAATTAATTAGGGGCTGTGTGTGATAACTCTCCCTCGACGCCTGGTTTGTGAAAAACCCTCATTTGTTAGAATTTTAGAAATTTTCCTCCTTATAGCTCAGGTTCTAACAATTTGTGGGTTTTTTTTTCAATTTAAGGAAGTTCTTGGTTGAATTTACGTGGAATTGACCAAGATGGAAGTCAGAGAATCATGGAATCATGGAATACGCTGAGCTGGAAGAGACCCACAAGGATCACTGATCCAACCCCTGGCCCTACGCAGACACCCCAACAATCCCACCCTGGGCATCCCTGGGAGCATTGTCCTGGAGCTCTGGCAGCCTTGGGAATGTGACCATTTCCTGGAAAGCCTGATCACTGCCCCACCACCCTCTGGGGGAAGAGCCTTTTCCTGAAATCCAACCTGAACATCTCCTGACACAGCTTCAGGCCGGGTTCTGTCACTGGTCAGCAGAGGGAAGAGCTCAGTGCTTGTTCTCTCCACTTCTGCAATCATCACTCAGGAAAAGTGCTCTAAATCTCTATCCATGAAAATTTTATCCTAATGACCCACAGAAGGCAGCTCCACTTTACGTCATCAAGTGGCTTCACCAAGCTTGGATCAGGAGTTTTCTCCTGGAGGTCCCATTGCAGTCCCGAGCATGGGGACTCCATAAAAACTTCCCTTCTTCCCTTCAGTCCCGGTCTGTGGCGCAGCCACAGCCACTCCCGTGGATCTGGAGCATTCCCTTGTGGAGAAGTGACACCAAGGGTAAACAGCAGCTTCATCTCGGCAAAATGAAAACCGAATGTGCTCCCCTCACATCAAAGAGCCAAGAGTTGAAGAGTCCCAGACTCCGGGACAGCGAGCATTCAACTCCAACATAAAAACCTCATTAGCACATGAAAGTGTTACATAAACATGTTTGCATTGTTATTTACTGAGTGGCCCAGGAATGCTTTGTACCACTTAATCAACTCAAGGGCCCGAGCAGTGGGAGGAAATGGCTTTGCAGTAATGAAAGACAAAGATTCCAGATCAAATGGAAGTGAAAAAGAACAAATAATCCTCCAGAAACAACAATGAAAGCCCCAAATCCATCCAAAACGCCACACAGAAAAATGCACCCTCAAAACAACTGTCTAGAAATGAAACTTGGAATTGTTTGGTATGGCTGCTTTGGAATTACATCTGCATTTTAATTAATATTTCAATTATTGTTTGAATTACCCATCTCATGCTTTCAGATCATGAATGTGAATCACGAGGGGGGGCAGGAGTTTCAGATAGAAAACGGATCCTAGAGAGGGCTGAAAAGAAATTTCTTCATCGGGGCTTTTCCTTGGAAGGTTGTAAAATTCCTGACAGTAAAGGCAATATGGGTTATACCAATGGGAAACAGGATTTGGGCAGGGTTCTGGATGTGAGGAGGGAAGAAAAAAAGAGGATTATTTTGCAAAAAAGAGATTTGTTTAATTATGAGCAGCTGACAGGCAAGACCCTTTCGTTGCACGTCATCCAAGGCCTACACAGGCTGTTTTCATTTAGAGCAGGAAAATTGCAAGAACGAGGCTCTTTCCAATCAAATTTGATAGAAACCTTTTTAAACAGATCTTTTAGAGCACGGTATCACTTCAAAAATTATTGTCTCCGAAGCACTCTGAGAATTAAGATGGAATTAGAACAATCCCAACTGTGGTGTTTTCATGAAGCTCCTTTCAAGTCCACAATTCCTGTCCTGGGCAGCATGGAGGGACACTCCATAGCTGGAAGGAAATGACCCTGGAAAATATCTTTTATCTCCTGTTCACCTGTGGAAGACCATGTGGGAACAGAGCTAGGAAGGGTCTGGAGCCCCAGGAGGGGCTGAGGGAGCTGGGAAAGGGGCTCAGCCTGGAGCAAAGGAGGCTCAGGGGGGACCTTGTGGCTCTGCACAAGTCCCTGACAGGAGGGGGCAGCCGGGGGGGTCGGGCTCTGCTCGCAGGGAACAGGGACAGGAGGAGAGGGAACGGCCTCAGGCTGGGCCAGGGGAGGTTTAGATTGGATATCAGGGAAAATTTCTTCTCTGAAAGGGTTGTCCAGCCCTGGGAATGGAGGAGTTCCCATCCCCAGAGGGATTTAAGAGCCATTTAAATGCGGCACTTGGAAACACAGGTCAGTGGTGACCTTGGCAGTTCTGGATTAAGAGACTTGATGATCTTAGGGATCATTCCCACCCCAAAGGACTCCAGGATTCTCTCTCAACCTGCCTGCTCTCTTTCAGCACCTCCATTTTGGCTGAGGGGATGATCTCAGGCCACGGTGACCATAAACATTTTGAGGGAAAGTCAAGCACAGCACCAAAAGAAGAAAATTCTACTCCCTTCCCTCAACACTTCCATGACTTAAACCAGGCCTAAACCCTAAAGGAAGTTTTCAAGAGCAACCATAGCTCAGAATATGATCTACAGCCTGATGTTCACCAAAATACACAGAATTTAATTTTTTTTTCTTCAAAAAATGTTGCCCTCTCTTTCTTGTTTTGGTCTCAGTATTTCTTTGGCTTTATGCCTCCTGGTTTAAGTTACCACCAGAAAAGAGCGGACTGTGATTCACTGGGGTTAAACTTCAAAGCTGATAAATCACTGCTCAGTGGAAGTCGGAGAAGAGACTTTTATTTAAATCAGCTGTGGAATCACGGCAATCCACACAAACAACCCAAAATAAAGGCGGATTTTATGGGTGAGGCTGTTCTCGTAAGATTTTGGAAACCATCAGATGAGAACAGACTGCAGTCAATTTGCAGCTGATTCTGTGGTGTGGAAGCATTAATGAGAGAAGCTGAAATTGTGGAAAACGTCCTTTAAATCTGTATCTGGTCAATCTTCCCTTCCGGATAAGGAGAATATTTTTTTTCTAGGAAAGATAAACAAGGCAGAAGTGGGAATTAGGTTCCTGTTTGATACAAGGAACGTTCACTTGCCCTTTTCTGAGCACAGACAGCAAGAATTCAGCAAAATCCCCTCACAGAGTGAGCCTGTCGCACACATTTATGTGTTCATATGTGTGTAATCCCAGGAAAAAGTGCTTCCCACTGGACAGATCCAAGGATCTTAAAAAGTTGATAAAGCCCAGATTTTTCTCTGAGTTTTTTGGCCCAGCACCACTGGCGGATCTGCACTTGGCAGTCACACAGGATTGGAGTGTTGGTCACAGAGAGCTCAGGTCTGCTCCCACTGCCATGGGCAGAGTTGAGTTTTTAAGCCCCAAGTCCTGTCACCCCACATTCCTGGGAATCTGGAGGCGGCTGAGCTGCTGTGCTGCAAGCAGGGGGTGCAGAAGAGAAGCTTCAGTTGAAAAATGGAATTATTTTTACATGAATCAAGGCCTTCCCAGCTGCATCCTTCATGAAATGTGAGGAGGGATTCCCACCCCCTCAGCCCTGTCTCTGGGAGTGAATCCACTGAATCCAAGCCTTGGAGAACAACGGCTGCGGCTCCTCTGTGAGCTCCCATCACACACCGCTGGTGGTACTGGTCAGCTCCGGGAGCCTCCCCTCCAATATCTCCCTCCAAGTGATGCATTTTTGGAGGATCCCACCTTTTTCCTGCATTTCACGCCTCTGGGTCCATCCCCTGTGTGTCCTGTCACAGAGCACCCAGCCAGGCACTCTCTTGTCTTCAGGAACTGGGCTCCATGATCCTTGTGGGTCACTTCCAACTCGGGAATTCTGGGATTCCGTGCTTCTGTGACTTGTCCTGCTCTCCCTGGATGAAGAGTCAGTGGAGACAAAGCCTTGTCCTCCTTCCACTCCTGTTAGCTGTTGGTCACTCAAGTGACCATTTGCCTTCTGTCCCCACATCTGACACCGATCTAAGCCCAAAGTGGCTACAAAAACAGAACGTCCTCCAACCCCACACACGCACAGATGGCTTTGAAGTCCTCCAGACCTTCTTCTGATTTCTTCCCTGTGTTTTGGTTTGGGTTTGCTGCTCTTTTTTATTGTTATTTTGTTTAGACAAACCTTTTCCAGGGACTGTGTTCTTTGTTACCCCTCTGGGAGAGGGACAGTTGTTTTTTTACCCCTTCCACAGCTTTTTTTTTTGTTTTCCAGGCACTCCCCTGATATGGAATTTGCACATGTTTGAAGCAGAAATAAACGATTAACATTTTTTTCCCCCCTTCTCCCTTTTTTCCCCTGTTTCTTGGAGCTGGATGAAGGTAAGAACACGGCATCCTTTCCTACAGCCATCATGTGCAAGCGATTACAGAGTTGCCCTTAACTTGTACCATATCCCCAGTCAGCCCTAATAAAAAAGACATGAGAAATATGAACGTGCCACCAGATTCCTGGATGGAATCAATCCCTGCTGTGTTGTTAAAACAGCAGAGGAAATTTCGTGTTGAAAGAATGGGAATTCAGGGAAAAAAGCCACTGGATAGATCAGGGCTGTAACACCAGCAAAAGGAAAACTTATTCTAGATAAAAATCATACCACAAGTGCTGGCCCTATTTGTTAGTGATTATGCTGACATTTGAATATCTCTGCTAACTCCAGGCTAGAAAAGAGTAAAACCTTTAAATAAATATTCATTAAAAGGGCTCCTGCGCGTGGAAATGTTGGTGCCTGGATGGACAAGGATTAAACTCAGCTTCAAAGTGAAGAGTTTGGATGCTGTGGAATGAAGGATGGGACTGATTTCAGTTCATTTTATCTGTGTTGTCACCCCCTAAAATCATTGTAGAGGAATAAATATATCCAGAGAGGGATTTATTCTCCATCTCGGGATGGGAAATAACCTATCTCCCTTTTTAATCCAAAACCAAGCTGGATGATTGAAGTTTAAATAGTTAAAATTAGGTAAATTTTAAATATCCAACGCATTTTTGGATATTTCTGATGTTGCATGGCCCCTGCAACAGAGCCAAGAGCTCTTTGCAGGATTTTAGAGGTGCTGCTGAGCATCATAATCATGATGCGCCATCCTTCCTTTCTCAGCCAAAACTCAGGTGGTCTGCAAACATTCAGGATCTCTGGAAACTGCCATGGAATCACAGGATCACAGCTTGGACTTGATGATGTGAGAGGTCTTTTCCAATTTCATGAGTCTGTGATTCTCTGACTGACTGAAAGGGACGTTTCTGTGAAGGGAGGAACTGAGCAGGGAAAGGGGAGTCAGCCTCAGGATTACCAGTGGCTGCATCATTATGCAGGAAAATTTTGGGGAAAAATATCCCAAATATGCACCATAGGATGCATGGGACGTGTTAGATTGTGTGGGAAGGTGAGTGAGACGTAGTTGTGACACTGAAATTCGGAGAAGTGAGAACTGTCCAGCACTGACTGGCTGCCAACAGAAGATTTAATAACCATTCCTATTCCTGATTCCCCATCCCAGAACCAGAGGGAATCTGGAACTGGCACAGGAAGGAAAAGAGCTGTAATAAGGTAATAAGGGATGGGAGCAGAGCACTGGTTTTATTTTCTTTCCTAATTTATCCAGGAAAATGACTTCCTAAGATTTGTCAGTCAGATCTTTCTGGTTCCCTGCATCTCTGGTTGACTCCTGAAAATATCCTGAGTTGGAAAGAACCCACAAGGATTCCAGCTCCTGGCCTTGCAGAGGACAATCCCAAAAATCTCACCCTGTCCAAAGACTCCTGGAGCTCTGGCAGCCTTGGGAATGTGCCCATTCCCTGGGGAACCTGGGCAGTGCCCACCACCCTCTGGGGGAAGAACCTTTTGCTGATATCCAGCCTAATCCTCCCCTGGCAAAGCTCCGTGCTGGTAATTTTTATTTTAAAAATATTTAATTCCCATTTTTCCAGGTCCACACAATCCTTGGGATCAAAAATAGTCAAGCAATTTGTCTGCAGGATTTGGGAAAGTGCTGATGTCTGGAGTGGGCTCTGGGATTCTGGGAAGGGTCGGATTTTCTGCAGGATGAGGAATCCCAAAGGACCCCACAAGGGAAAATCCACCCCAATCTCTGCCCCAACATCCAATTCTTGCACAGCCTCCCTTATTTATGTATTAACATAAACCCATAATTTCCTGTTGGTCAAAACTCCCATCTTCCCAAAAAGAAAGAGGAAAATAAATAAAATTCCTTCCTGGAAAACCTCCCTTGGTCTGAGACTCCTTTTCCTTGGGATAAACACCGGTCTGGCTCTCCTGATTATTCCTGTTCATCTGTAAACAATAAAGTCATAAAGTCACTCCAGTGTCCCAAAACTGTGACATTCCCTTCAAATGCGTGGCCTTGGAGAACAATTCCTTTGGTATATGATGATCCCAAGGATTTTCAGCTCCCTGCTCCCACCCTGCAGCCATGAAGAACAAAAAGGCACAGCCCGGTTTATATGAGACCAGCAATTTTTGGAAAATGGATTTCAGACTTTCTCTGGAAGGTGTCACCTAATAGAAATTCTTCCATAATTGAACGGTGGAGATGAAAGGTTTGAAACCCTGAAGGGCAGCTCCGGTGAGGTTTTCTCATTCCCTGTGCTCAGCTACTGCCTCAGCTTCATTCCCATCAACATCTGGGAACAACATTGTCCCTGGAATCCAGGCTGGGGCAAATTCTCCCTTCAGTTCAAACATTCTGTCTTTCGACAGGAAAAATATCCCCAAATTTGTTCGTGTGTTCCTGAAGGGAAAACATCCCTTCATCAGCCAGGCAAATTTGCTTTCATGTCATCCAAATTAAGTGTTCTTGCAATGTTTTCCAAATAGTTTATCCAAGAGAAAAAGCAAATAAAAGCGGGCAGAGAAGGAAAGACAGAGGGCGAGGATGGAAAACTGCTCTTTGTTCATTTGATTTATTTTTGTCAAGACCTGAAGCCACAGGAGAACATTAATGAGTCACTCTTGAGAGCTGGGATAAAGAAAAACAAGATTTTATCTCATTTTTGCAGAGCATGAAGAACTGGACATGGATGGATGGTGGGAGGGAAAATTGGCTGAAGTAGAGTTGACACTTTCAAGGATATCCAGAGCTTTTAATAATTAATAATAAATTAATAATAAAAGGATGGCCAAGGATAATTTGTGCCTGTTTCTGGGTGAGGTGGGTGATATGGAAAGAGCTGAGACAAATAAGGCTGAGATACCCAGCCTCTTCCTTGCTTTAATCTTCCAACAGGATTCCCAGGCCTCTCTGAGTAGGGGTGGGGAGAATTCCATGAATTTCATGAGGAGAATTCCAGCAGTGGGTAAGGGTCAAGTCAGGCATTCCTTGAAGGACCTTCCTGTACAATTCCAGGTGCAGAGAGAACTGCTGTCCTTGAAAACATGATTATGTCCAAAAGGTCATGGAGAACACCATGTTCACCCTTACAATAAGGAATTTTTTCCCAATATCCCATCTTAACCCACCCTCCTCCAGTTTAAGGCCATTCCCTTTGTCCTGTCCCTCCATCCCTTGTCCCAAGTCCCTCCCCAGCTCTCTTGGAGACCCTTTGGGCACTGGAAGGGTCTCTGAGGTCTCCCTGAAGCCCTCTCTTCTCCAGGCTGGAAAATCCCATCTCTCCCAGGCTGTTTTTATAGGAAAACCCTGTGATCAACTTAGTGGCTCCTTTCTGGAGATGCAGCAGAAGAGAGAGAGAATTTTCCCAAGGAATATTAGAGATTTTATTCCAAAAGGGTTCATTCTACACAGCTTAAAAACCAAAAAAATCTGATTAAATTAGTTTAAAGCATTATCCAGCTGATTCCTGACTTATCCTTAAGGATGCGGCTCCTTTAGTTTCAAAGTTAATGGAAACCTATGGAAAAATGGGGTTTGCCTTAGGACCTCAGTAGGGCGGAATTAAAAAGCCTTTCCCAAGTAACTGCTCAAACCAGACAGTTGGCCCAGATGATCTCCAGAGGTCCCTTCCAGCCTCACCCACTCCGTGATTCCGTGATAACATGGAATTGTTCAGCCTCTGGATCGCTTTTTTTCGCCCGGTTTGGATTGTTCTGTAAATACTGGGCAGGCAGATGTTTGGGGTTTTTTTTTTCCTTAATAATGGTCACTGCTCTTTGATCCTGGGACAAAGCAGAAACCACAGGGAAGGGAAGGAAAATTCTGTTCTGATTAAGGTTTGGGACAAGGAAAGGTTTATTTATTTATTCATTTACTCCTTTATTTATTTATTTTTATTTCTAAACACACATACTTAATTAGCGAATGAGTCATGGAACCTTCTTCTAGGGAGAAAGGAGAACCTCATTCTTTTACTCCTTTCTCTCTTCCAGGGATGAATGGAATCCTTTTTCTAGGGATAAATGGAATCCTTCTTCTAGGGAGAACTGGAGTTCTTTCTTTAGGCAGAAGTGGATCCCTTCTCGTGGGTGTGTGATAAAGATTTGCCCAAGGTTGTGAAGGATTTCAGTTGCAGAATGTTAAATCAGATTTAAAAGTCCTACTCAGCCCCATGGGATCTCTCAGAGCTTGTGCAAATCATTGGGAATTTAAAGAAAAAATCCGAGACTCCCTTAAAAAATTTGAAATTTCCTTGGTTTACAACAAACCTTCAGTAAATAAAAATATTTGTGCAGTGAGCATAGAAGCAACACACTCAGCAAAACAATGGGAATTTTATCACTACCCAAGCCAGTGGGAATTCTCTCCCTACCCAAACCTATGGAAAAGACAGATCTGGAAAAAAATGCAGGAACACAGTCCCAGTTTTTTGGTCTAAAGGAATTTCCTAAAATTCCATGCCGAAGATGTGGAGGAGGGAACAAAATATATCTGTGGAATTAATTTCCAATTTGACAACATTTTTCAGCCAAGAAAAAAGGAGAGATGTTTCAAAACTGCTCATTTTCATATTTTGAGAGGAAAACTTTGAGATTTTTCATAGTGCCTGTCATCCAGGCTATAAAATGTCTTTAATCACAGATGAGCAAAATTACTTAAGCCGAAAGTTCTAAACAAATCCAAGTGTTTGGCTTTTAATCCTCCTGCTTGAAAACCTGTAATAATTCTGCCTTCATCCCACCAAAAAACACTTTCCAATTTTTGGTGGCTTTTTCAGCTTCAGTTCTGATATTTTTTCCTTTGCAAGGACTGATGGTGCAAAATAAATTTCGTTTAGTTTTATTTTGATAATTTTTAATTCTTTGAATGATTTGGTTTTTAATTTTTCCTACAAATTAACCAAGGAGTCTTGTGGAGTTGGCAGTGCTGGGTTTATGGTTGGCCTCAATGACGTTAAAGGTTATTTCCTATCGAAATAATTCCATGATTCCATGTCTTGTACCAAAGGCAGAAGTTAATTCCAAAGTGCACCTTCCCAGGTGGAATTGGAGGAAATTTGCCTTTTCCTAGGCCGGGAGGAGGGGCCAGCTGGGAATGCACATGAGGCTGCTCCTGGGTTCTGCCCACTTCTGATCATTAAAAGCTCTCTCGTTTCTATCCCCAGAAGATTCCAACTCAAAATCCATCCTGTTCTCTTTTGGGAAAGTCAGTTTGGAAGGATGGCGGCCTCCACCTCACAAATGGAGGAACTGAGGTAATAAAGGGACGCTTTGTGACCTGTGTCACAATTCTGGGAATTTTTTTTTTGTGATTCTGGGAAGCTCCTTCTTTGTCATCACCTCCAGGACAGATTTTAGCGCTGAGCGTTTCTGTGGCGCCCTACAAAGCTCACCTTGGAGAGGCTGGGCTCAAGGCCCTGGCACAGCTTTCCCAGAGAAGCTGTGGATGCTCCACCCCTGGAAATGTCCAAGGCCAGGCTTGGAGCAACCTGGGATAGTGGAAGGTGTCTCTGCAGTGGAATGAGTTGATCTTTAAGGCCCCTTCCAACCCGAACCATTCTAATTCTGGAGAATTGCAGTAGAATTCTTTATCTGGTTCACAGTTGGCCCAAGGACCAATATCTGTAGGAAAAAAACACCGGGGAAAAGGGAAGGAAGAAGATGTGTTCATGCACAGGGACAGGAGGAATTGGGATGAGCGACCCTCACTGACCCTTCTGCAACACACTCAACCCATACATTTAAAAATGAGATGAGGTAAATATTTAGGTAAATTCCTTAATATGCTTGAAGCCAAACTCCTTTGCTCCACCAAATAAAACTGCTATAATTAAATTCTGCGATGCTGCTAAGGGGCGATAAAACATGACACAGAAAGGTACTGAAAGCAATGAAACACAAAGACCATGAGAAGGGCAGAGCTGACGCTCATTGGTTTCCGAATACTTCATTCCACAGCTGCTTTGTGACTTCCCGGGTGCTTTAGACACAACCATTTCCCTCTTTCCATACAGGTGGCAACGATGAAAAAGCTCAGAAAAGGCCTAATAAAGCCATGAAAGAGAGAAAACACCTTAAAATCGTGGATTGGGTTAAGGGTCTGTAAGTCCCAAAAGCTGCAGAGGAACTTTATGGGTGGGAGTGAATGAGCTGATTGCTGAGGAGCTGAGGTTTGAGGTGAGACAGCATCTGAGGAGTCTTCAGCTGGGACAAAAACCCAAATGCACCCTGAGGATGAAGGAAATCTTTAATTTCCTTTGTTTTTCTTAATTGCCAGCAATTCTGTGGTGCCAGGACCTACATCACCCTAAAATATGTCCTTAAACCCTGTTACCTTTTGTTCTTTGTCTCCACCACCCCCAACGACTCCCACCAAAAAACCAGCCAGGAAAACCCCATTGGAATGATGGACCCCAGGCCTAGGGAGACCTGTGGAGGCAAACGGAGACAAGTGGGAACGCCCAGCCTTTCCCCACATCAGTAATTCCCATGCCACACGAGCCACCAGGAGGGAGTGTGGATGTTTGGTGCTCTCTAGTGACTGCTCCACAAAGACTTGTGCCACTCCTGAACAGCTCCTGGGAGTAAGGGTTGAGTTCTTTGATTTCCTTGGGTTTATTTTAGCTGAAAACCATGAAAAACCCTCTGTTCAACACTTGTGAGCAGCACAGACAGAGCTGGTCAAGCAGGCTCTGATGGTGTCAGTAAAAAAATTGACTTGTCAATTTGTTTTTAGTTTCTCACCTCGAATAAAATCCCAAAAGGCAGCTCTTCCCTAGCAAATTGATTCTCTTGGGATAGTCAGGAGGGAATGGATTTAAGATGGAACAGGATAGGTTTAGATTTGATACTGGGAAGAAATCCTTATCTGTGAGGGTGGTGAGGGGCTGGGATGGATTTCCCAGAGAAGCTGTGGCTGATCCATCCCTGGAAGTGCCCAAGGCTGTGTTGGACGGGACTTGGAGCAGCCTGGGATAGTGGAAGGTGTTCCTACAATTCCAAAGCAGCCAGGAGGGTTTGTGTGAGATGTTCAAGCATGAGAAGATGCTGATCAAGCTGAGAACAGGTGATCCTAAGGGGCTGATCCATAGGAACATGATCAGACTTCCTCCAGAGCCACATCCCAACGCTTCGGTGCTCACAGGATTTTTTTCAGCCCTTCTCTAAAGAAAGGCTTTATATGTGTACCTGTAAAGAGGTGCAACTCCTTCTTTTCCAAGCAACCTGCTATCCAAACAGATCTTTTCATCCTTAATTTTTCAGACCCACTCAGCTGTCAAATTTGGTTCAAATTAACTTACGGATTAAAAACAGGCCTAAGGGAGGCTCAGTCTTGTACAAGTTTCATTTCCTTAAGAAAGCAGAGCAGAAACCTTTTCTAACATCTTTTCCATAAAATCTGGAGGAGCATGGAAAGGAAGGACAGACCTCCCATTTGGATGTTGCTTCTCGTTCATTCTGGCACTTGTATTTAAACAAAATGCAGAATTTGCCTTTTTCTCTCACTTATTTTTTTCTCCTTTTCTTAAACATATTTAGGCCAGATATTAATTACTTTAATACAAGTGAAGAAGCAAAAACTCAGCAGTGAAGGTCTGGCCTGAGTCCTCATCTTGGAAGATTTATGGGAGCCGTAGGCTCCCAATGGCTGAACCTGGAAATATTCCTTCCTTTTTGGCCCCCTCCCTGTGTGCTTGTGTGTGCATAAAAGAGCTCCTCCTCACACATCTGTCTTTAGCAGCGATAAAGTTTGGATTTATGGCTCTGTGAGCTTTTAAAAGTGTTCATATTTTCCCGTCTTTCCTGCTGAAAGGATGCCAGCATCCCAGTAGCCTTCGGGATAAACCTCTGGCTACTCACCTCTGGAGCCGGAGCTGCTCCTTGGGGATCGTCCTGCTTGGCTGAGCTGCCAAGAAATGAAATCCGGGCTCTCTCAATCTCTGAGCATCAGCAATCTTCAGAGGACACTGGAACTTTGCTGCGTCTGTGTCCTTTTCCCCCTCCTTTTTCTTTCTTTTCCCCCTGTGATCCAGCTGAGTAGTTTGGTTTGGTTTTGATTTTAATTTACAAGTTTAAAATGTGCTTAATCCCCCCTCCTCTCAGCTGTTCCATCCTCTTTTCCATGTTCACAATGGCAAATTATTGTTGCTGGCTTGGAGCTGAATTTTGTCCCTGAAAAACAGCAACAAAATCCTAATAAAATGAGGAAACCCCACACGACTCCAGAGCAAACCTTCCACTGGTGTAAATCAGCACCGAGCTATTGAAACAACTGTCAGTAAACATCTGTATTTAGGATCAAGGAAGAGGCATTTGCAAAAAATGTTAATTTTAGAGCTCTGGGATGGGTTCTTTCCCATACAGAAAGTTTAGCTCAGGCAGCATCAGAGAATCCGATGATGGCAAATAGGTTTGAGTTGGAAAAGACCTTAAAAATCATCCAGAGACACCTTCCACTCTCCCAGGTTGCTCCAAGCCCCTGGAACACCCCAGGTTGGTTTTTCCCTTTTTCAGGAGGCTGCTAAAGATATTTATTCCCTCCCCTCTTGTTTCTTGAATTTGGAAATCATCAGCAAGTGAAAATATTTGCTTGGGAAAGCCAAATGGCAAATCCACCAACATCAGGCAGGCAAAGCACATGACAGGAGTTGTGTGCAAAGCATCCCAGGGCAGCAACTCATCCATCCCAGCAAAACAGAAAATATTCCTGATAAAAGGGGTGGCCAGAGCAGTTTCACTTTTTAAGGACATACACTAAAACCATCCATGTACTTACATGCATATATATATATTTTTTTTTTTAATATCTAGAAATACACTGGATTTTTAGGAATTCCGTTTCCTGGTTACAAGCTTGCACATCTATCTTTGAAAAAAATAGACTAAAAAAAAAAAAAAGAAGAAATTAGGTGAATCTCCTATTCCTTGCCAAGCAAGCCTTGCTCAGGGGGATTGTGTTAAAATTGGATCTTTAGAAGTCGTGGCAAGCTGCAGAAAAAAATAAACAGGAAGTTGTGATGGCTCCTGATCTGACCAGTGCTGGTGCTCAAGAAATTTTTGGGCGTTCCACACGCCCAATTCCTCATCCCAGCAGGTTTCCCAATGCAGTCAGACCTCTCTGGTCTGGAGGAAATAGGGCAGGAAAGCCCAGAAGGTCAGGGTTCCTCAGGTTCTTGCATGTCCTATGTGGGGTATAAATTCCGTCTGGAGAACCTCTGGGTATTTATTGTGGCATCAGGCAGGGGTGTCACCGCTCTGCGGAGAGATGGGGTCTCGTGGTCTGTTTTGTTTAGGATTTTACTGTTAAAGGGTAGAAAATCTGGCAGCCGGAATGAGAGCAAGTCACTTTCTGTGTGCCTGTGTGCGTGGTCAATTAATCAATTTAATTTCTTGTAAGAGTGAGGAGTTTGATCTGCAAAGTTTCATGTGTTCTGTAGAGCTTTAATCACACCTTTCTTGTTTCCCAAAATGAGAGGTGACCATCTTTTACCTCCTGGGGTGCTCAACTGGCCCCTGTCCGGGCTCATTTTGGCAGCTCTTGTTGGGTCAGCAGAGCCATGGTCACACTGGAACAGTTTTCCCAGAGAAGCTGTGGCTGCCCCTGGATCCTTGGAAGTGCCCAAGGCCAGGTTGGACGGGGCTTGGAGCAGCCTGGGATAGTGGAAGGTGTCCCTGCCCATGGCAGTGGTGGAATGAGATGATCTTTAGGGTCCCTCCAACCCAAACCTATTTGGGATTGTCTGATCTTACCTTTCCTGCTCTCAGTGTGACGAGGACTCTGCTTTTTCACGTCGCCTTGAGGATACACAGAGAGGGCAGAGACCAGCACAGTGCTCAGACCCTTTTATTGACTCTGCTCTGGATCCAGCTGGGCAGATGAATTTCTTCTTCCTGTTGTGCTAAACATTCCCTGTCCTCAGATTCAGAACAGGACCATGGTTTCAGCTGGGATCCACTGTGATAATCCAGGGATTTGTATGTCCAGACTACACTCACTGGGACTCCAAACACCTCTTGGAGGTTGGGTGTTGGTGTCCTTCACCAGTGGGACCAGTTTCATGCTGTCCCAGTTATCTTCTCTCTGTTCCTTCTGGTTCCGTGAGAGGAGTCCACGCAGAGGTGACTCTGGATAAGGCCACAACATTCTTCAGGAATCACTCCAGCCAGCCTTAAAAGAAGGGAAAACTACTTTAGGCAGCACTGGTAGCTACTGGCAGGAGTCAGGAATGTCTGAGCTCAGTTCAGCCAGTGTGGCTCTTCACACAATATCCCAAAACTGGGTGGTTGATGAGGGAATAGGGATGTTTCTCCCAATGCAGTATCTCTCCAATGGGATTAATGGGTTTAATTAATTGAATAATTCAGCTCTGGCTGAGGTGGAATTTGGGAAGCCATATTCCATTTTAGGGCTCCAAAGGCTTGCTGGGAATATGAGATTGAAGATCCTTCAAGGGCAAAGCACAACCAGATCTAAACACAACATCCCTACACCACGTGCATTCCTGGGACCATCCTTCCTGCTTATCCCACTCTCAGGAATCCGGAATAACGAAGCCCAGATCCCGCCCTGAGGGTTCTGAGCTCTGTGGTCACTGCTGGTTTTCTCAGGATAAAGACAGGGTTGGAGGTGCTGATAAGAAAAACAATCCAAACCCACCCAGCCCAACCCGAGCACAGCACTAGAAATAAATGAATGGCAGGGCCTGAATTAAGCCAGGCAATAGAAATGAAATTTTTAAGCTTGAAGGAGCTCTTGAAAGTTTTCTATTGGTCCCGATTTTTGCTCAGTCAGCTTCTCTAGGCCTGAATTTTGTCATGGAATTACTCTATTGCTTTAGACTGCTAAGCAAGACAAACAGTTGGAGAGAAAAGGAAAGCTCAGCTGCCTTCCTGACCCACACTCACTCCTGCTCAGCAAATACCAGGGATTT
Organism: Corvus kubaryi; assembly: GCF_017639235.1. Classification (NCBI taxonomy): domain Eukaryota; kingdom Metazoa; phylum Chordata; class Aves; order Passeriformes; family Corvidae; genus Corvus; species Corvus kubaryi. The sequence continues at coordinate 57,310,672 of NW_024581137.1, forward strand.
CGAGGCTCCAGCTCTGTGAGAAAGAGCGGCCCTGACTGCACTCACTGCTCCTTCTGGGTCTCATCCAAAGCACATGGAAATCAAAAGGTCTTTTCCTGCTGACATCAGTGGCCCTTGGGAACATACCTAGAATGTCCCCGGGCTAAAAGTCATTGCACTCTAAGGGTGGCTGGGCTGCTCCCAGGCTGCTCCTAAAGCACAGACAGTCCCTGCTCCCTCAGAGGCCCCAAAATTGATGATGTTGTCACTGTTCGTGGAGTCACAATCCCCTCAAGGCTCTCCAAATTCAGCTTTCAGCAGTGGCTGAGGGATTTTGAGACAAGATGTTGTCCAGGGAGGCGCGGCAGGGTTTGGGGACCTGCAGGAGGCTTTCAGGGATGCTGCGTGGTGGCATTGGCAGGGGGAGAGTTAGGGTAGGTCAGGATACAATTCCTCTTTCCAGAGGGATTCCAGCTGGGCTGGAAAGAGGTGGAGGTGGGGTCAGCTACAATTCGCCTTCTCTCCCCCTTCAGAACAGGAAAAGGAGGTTTGCCACCCCTTGGGCACTGGTCCTTCCCCTGGGGCCCAGAGGATCCTTATCCACTTTAACACACAAGGCCTAGGGCCACAAAGGGATGTTTGAATCCAAATTGTGTTGGATTCAAGGGCAAGAAGAGGTGGGATGGAGCTCACCTAACTTAAGTTGTAGGGAAGGAAGGTCATGAACTTCCAGGTAATCATCGTTTACAACCATGGGGAAAAACACCCCTGAGAAAATCAAAATAATCTAGGCTTTTTTTGGATGCCTACCTCGGAATGCAATGATTTATTGTGTTGAGTTTTGAGGTGATGAGAAAGGAGAGTCTAAGGCGCTCTGGGGTTTTAAGATCTAACTTTAAAATTAGGTGAGATTCGTTCTACCTGTGACCTCAAATTGTCTTATTTTAACAGCAATCCAGTCCCCGGAGCTCACACATCAACCACTCGTAACCCTCCAGGATCCACTTTCCCAATGAATTATCGACAGTCATTAATTATTATTTTGTTCTGGCCTCTGAATTGCGGGGAAAACCCAATCCTGTCTCCAAGCGCTTCCCAGAGCTGTGCTCTGTGCGTGCCCTGAGGAGCAGCACATCTGTTCCACGGGAAGATAGGGTGCTGGAAGGGATGGGCTCATTTCTGATTCCAAGGCAACACCTCTTGTGCCTCCTCATTCCGGGAACACTGCCTCCCATCCCGGTGACGCCAGTGGATTATCTCCTGTCAGGAAACAGGGATCTCACGCCAGTCATCCAGGAAAGATTAGGCTCAGCAGTGAGGCTGAGGAGAGGGAGCCGTCAAACCACCCCGAGCACCTGAACCCCTTGAAATCCTGAATTTTCTCCATGCTCGGGATCCCGATTGTGCTCATAAACATGGAGCTGCTACTCTGATTGCAGTGACACTTTTATGACATCAAGCCCAGCAAGCTCAGGAAACAATAAATCCCTGTGCCAGCACTGAGTCCTGGCTCAGATTCCAGGAGTGACCACAGCTCCTGACAACCCCAACCTTGGCTGCCTTCTAATGATTGTTCTGTGAGCTCCGGGCCTGTCCCTCAGCCGAAAAACAAAATATCATCATGGACCTGTATTTTCTCTCATTTCCCTCCTCCTCACTGCTTCCTTCTCCCTCCCTTCTCGTCCAGGCAAATTCCCACAGCTCCAGAGCCAAGCCCAGTAGCTGCTGTGGGTGGTTTAAGGACTGCACCAGGAGTGGCTGGACTTGTTCAAATTCCAGCTCCAGGTTTCCTGGGAAACCTTGAACAAGGCATCCAACCTGTGTCTGGGAGCAGATGAATATTCCCAATCTTCTCCAAAATTCTGAGGGATGCAGTCCTGAATGAATATGAGGAGAGTTAGGAAGACAGGTGGAATTGTGTTTCCGTGTCAATAACATTTTTTCCTTACAAATTAAGGTTTTTGGGGAATTTTCTCCCTTCTCGTATTTCCACATCAATTTTCAAGCTGTAAAAGTTCCCCTGAGTTTATAACCCGGCCATGAAGAGAGAAGAAAAGAATTTTAGAAAAACAAATTTCCTAATTTATGCAGAAGAGTTTCCTAATCCATTTGCCATCTTTAAATCTCCTCAGCGATGTTTGATTTACACCAAGCTCAGGGACTGATTTCTGTACAAAACAGAAGAAATTAAAACCTCTCCATTTTAGACAGAGAACCAAGCATGGCATTTTCTCATTCTCTCACCTCAGCTGAAGCAGGAATATTTTTATTTAGAGCCTGAATTTCAGCTGTCCTAAATAATTCAGCCTCCAATTACAACCAGTGCAGGATTATTCATTTACACCAGAGGAGGAGCTGGCCCAGATGTCTGCAGGGAAGCCAAAATAGCCCCAGAGCTCCCCAAATAAAACAGGTAATTAAGTGGGTTTTTATTAAATCTGACTACAGCTTATTCAGTTGGTGTGAAATTCATCTCGCCCCACTTCTGCTTGTAAATTCCTACGTGGGAGCTGAGCAGGGCTCAACACAGGATCGGGATTTTCTTGGCAGATTAGGATAGCAAGAATTATCTCTGTACATGCCAGGGCTTCCATGTGAGCAGGAATTAGTGCCTTAATTAGCAATTAATTAGCAATCAATTCCGAGTTATTATTGATAATTAGTGGCATCAATGAGGTCTGAGCAGTGGAGTTGGAAAATCATCCAACTGAATGAGTTGGGGTGGCTGCAGCAGGGTGGGATCAACCCCTGGGTGTGATTTGGGAGGTTTTACTTCAAATTTAATATAATTGGAGGGAAGATATCAGGAGGATATTTTGGAGGGTGGAATGATGACTTAGGAAGTAGAATTATAGAATCATAGGATAATTAAGGTTGGAGAAATGCACAAAGTCACCAAGTCCAACCTTTGACCGAATCCCACCATGCCCACGAAACCCTGGTGTGAAGTGTCACATCCACTTGGGTTTTGGACACGCCCAGGGATGGTGATTCCACCACTTCCATGGGATCTCTGTTCCAGTGTTTTTAGGGAAAGAATTGTTCCTAATATCCAACCTGAACACAGGAGGAGACCTTTGTAGTGACACAAGAGAAACATCCTGAGCCAGACACTTCAGCCTGAAGCGAAAAACCAAATTCTGACTTTAAAAAGAAGCAAATCTCTGATCAGAACTATCCCAAATTCCAGCAGAAAAACATTCCCGAAGCATAAAATATAAAGTGCTGACTCCTTTCTCTACAAACAACTTCTTGCTTTATCCTGGCCTGAAAAATAAATTTATTCCTAGTGTGACTTTGGGAGAAGATGCCAACAAAGTGCTGCGCAGGGCAGGGTTTATTTTGTTTATGCTGTTAGTTTGGAAAGGAAAAATAAAAAGGTATCAGTGCGTACCCTGAGCAAAAATAAGGGGAAATTGTAGGAAAACAGAGCCTGGATTCTCAGGAGACAACTTACAATTATATGGGACATGACAGGATTTAAAAAACAACACACGGAGCGTGTAGGATAAACAAGGCCAGAGTATCCCTCAGGCCTTGCAGGTTCTGAGGGGCCATAAATAAAAGATAATGATATTTAGGTAAGAGGGGGAGGTCCCACAGGGGCTCCCAGTCCTGGTAATTTTCAGGCTCAGTTTTTTGTGACTTGGATTTGGATGCCTTTAATGGAAAGGAGATAATTCAAAGGGCAGCAAAACCACCACAGACCAAGATTTTAGTGTGAAACAACCTCAGTGCTCTTTAAGAGCAATTTTTTATCCTTGTTCTGAGGTGCTAAAAAACAAACCCCGAACCACAAATCTGTAGGGAATAAATTGGTTTTTGAGGAGTGAAAAGTCTCCTTTTTTTCCTGGCATTACAGCAGGGAAAATCTCGATTTTCCATACCTGTGAACATGAACTTTCCTTTAGCTGTGGTGGGGAGGTTCTGGGTTATTAAACTTAATTTCTGAAATAAATATTCCTAAATAGTTGCCACCTTTGTGCATCCCTGCCCTCCATTCTGAGGGAACTTCGTTCTCTTTTATCAGCACAATATCTGGATCCCATTTTGCCTCATCCTTGCAACATCCTAAAGACATGGTATTTTTAATTCCCTGCCATGTGGAATATCCTAAACTTGTCCTTATAGTTTATAAACCAAACATCTCCTCAGTTTTAGGAGGAATGGAGACGAACCAGTGGATGGATCAAACTGATGCTATAAATGGGAATTCATGGAAATTCTGAAGTTGGCCGGAGCTGCGGGGGAGTGCAGAGAAAATGGGGTGGGAACTATGGATTATGGCAAAATCCTTCCATCCCTGGTGGGAGAACCCCCATTTACACTCAGCAGAGGTTTGTGAACCCTCTGGAAAGCAGAACCACCACCAAAAATATCCAGGAGGGACTAGGTCACGGTCATTAATTACTCCAGATATTTAAAATCCAATAACAGAACCTCTTTAGGGCTCTGATAACGCTCAAGAATGAAATTCAGCACTCAACGCCTCTGGAATCAGCCCCACGCCGGCAGAAGCTGGGAGCACATTGTGGGACAGGATCAAATTTATTGGGAGCTTGAAAAACCGGGAGAAATCTTGGGTGGAATTTGATGACCAACAGAATTCTACTCCATTCAGAACATTTTTGTTGCCTCTGAACAGGAGGTGTCCAGTTTAACCCTCAGCAAGGCCCCTCTGGACATCCAGACACTTTCTCTGCGTGCATCCCACCTATTTTTGGATGGCAGGAAACTGAAAATGATGATCTTTTTCTCCATTAACCATTGTCCAGCTGATAAATTTCAACTGGAGCTTTCTGCCGGCTGAGATTAGAGGGCTAATTATGAGGCAGGGCTAATTAATTGCATGGATAGAGATGCTGAATGAGAGATAAAATAAAAGTTCTTCAGAGGAAGAGCTGAGTAGATAATAATTTACTTTTTTGCCAGTTCCAATGCACTGTTACAAGGTTTAACAACATTTAGAGGATCATTAAGGTCCCTTATAATTCAAATTATTCTGTGATCCTATGGGTCTCTTTGCTGCCACTGGCAGTCAGGAATGAATTTCGTTTATGCCTCATCCAGAGAAAAATACTGAAACTGCCAGTTTCACTTCAAGAGCAACATAAATCCAACTTTCCTTTTCCTGAGGAGGAGCAGCATCCCCATGGAATTAAGGAAAGCGGAACCTTTCCTAAAGAGAGTCAAGAAGCACAAACTGATCTCTGCTTTTGCAGCTGAAGTCTCTCCTCTCTGGAGGTGCTGGAATCACTTTCCCATTGGGAATTAGGGTCTAGATACAAATGGACTCCCAGCTGCCCCAGCCTGCAGCATCCTAACCACCAAAATCCACCAAAATACACCAAAATACACCAAAATAGAGGCTCAGCAGGGACTGGAACCAGGGCAGAGCCTCTGGGTTTAGCCTGAGAGGCCAAGGCAAGCTGACATTTGAGCATGGGTCAGGATGGAGGAGCAGATGCATGGGAAGAGCAAATCCTGAGCACGGATTTTTCCAGGTTTCCTTCACGAGAGGGAGGTTTCAGTTCCAGCCTTTCTTCCACAGGCTGCCTGCTCCTGTTTTGCGAAGAATTTTTAGCCAAAATTTGGCCAAATAGCCTCAAAAATATATGTAGAGGATCATGGGCCAAAACATGAATGAAACTCCTTTAAAGCTGCCTTTTTCTTCATTAAGTACTCAAGGATATGTAAAATACTAAAAAAAGCAAGACTCTGAATTTATAAACATCCCGGAGAAGAGAGAACTCCCTCTGCAAAGTGTTGGACACAGGGAATATTTCTAATTACGGGAATTTGTAATGCCAAGCACAGTGTGGTCACCACCTGGATGGGATTCCCGCTGTGTTCCCAAAATCAGGAAGGGAAACAAGTCAGAGAAGAAACGAAGGCCAGGAACTGGAATTCAAATCAGCAGAGCTTTTTAAGAGCACTCCCAGCTCACAGATTTGGTGCAGGACACATTTGCTGCTCACCATCCGAAAAATATCAGCTTCTTTTACCTTATTTAATTCCACTTCATAGTGACAGGCAAATTCTTACACAGCACAAGTGAAAATCCACACGGTTTGCATTTAATAAAAAGCCTTTTATTTTCTCCAGCTGACCTTCAGGAAAGTGTGGCACTTCCCAGGGAAAGGGAAGCAGAGGTTTGGAAAGAGAAAATACGAATAAAATGTAGAACGCAGTGTGGAAGAGGGCTTTGTGTGAGGTTTGGTGTCTTGATAACCTTCAATTTCTCTAAGGGAGATGAAATAATTGAAAAACTAAATTATTACTGTCATTATCACAGGCACTAAAGCAGGCTAAAGTGTCAAAACACTGCCCCAGCAAAGGATCTGCTGGACTGGAATCTTTATTTCTTCCAGCACGAATTTTACGGGGTGGATTTTAATAGCCAAACATTTGGAAAAATGTCTTTGGAGGATTAGGTGGCTGGAGCTGCTGAAATGCTCTCCTGCAAGCTGGGAAAACCATCCCTGAAATACAAAATTCAACACAAAACATCGCCTGGGCCAATAATTCCCAGGCCAAAAGCGATAACCTGTGCAGGCACTGATGATAGTGGGCTCTGTGGAATTGTCCCTCAGGGCTTTATCCAACATTAAAAGCCAAAAGGAAGAGATTTCCCACCCTTTCCCTTGGGAAAGCCGCAGTCATCTGGTGCTTGTGGTTTTCAGGAAAAATCTCCTAATCATCAGCCCTCGTTTTCCTTCTCTCCACGCCTCGTTCTGCTTCAAACACCGTTTCTTTTTCTGTGCCTGTCTAGGAGGGGCTTATATTGCATTTTCCTCCCTCGATATCCTTTTAACTCACCTAAACTTGGGAAAACACGAAGAATTTTTAATATCTTTCATTAAATTCTCTTCCTAGAATCAGGATTTTTTTTGAGACATATTTTAATGTTCATTTGTTGCATGAAGGCTTGAAAATGTTTCTTGTGAAAGGCTCCAAATCAGAAGGAAAATAAAATGATCCCAATAAAATTCCTAGACTAATGGAAGTCAAAGCCAGAATTTCTGGGATGCTGCATCAAGATTTGTGGCAACTTGGATGTGGTGACTTTGAGTTTTCATACTTCATGAAAAACTAAAATTTTATTTCTTGTGCTGGTTCTCCCTGGTCAGTTGGGCTGAATGTACAATTCCCTCTTCATGCCCAAGTTCAAAAAGATGGATCAGATTATGCCCAGAAATCCCTTTCAGCCTTTCTTCCTATTATTTCATCAGTCCATAAATGTGAATGAGGTGTGAAAAATCCTCCCAGCATTTCCTCCACTTCGCTTTACCAATGTGGAATCAAATTCTTTCTTGCTGGAATCACCCGAGGTTCTCCTCTTTCCTTATCCCTTCTTTTATATTATCAATTTAATTTAAATGTACTTTTTTTTTGGATATTCCCATTTGATTTCTCACTCCCGTCCAGAATATTTGATACTTTGTGTATTAAATATGAAAATATTTCTGGGTGAGGTGGAATCATTCACCCACAGAAACTTCTTTACAGACCTGGGCAGAAATATTCGAGCTAAAATGGCAGAAAATCAAATTCCCATGGCCCCACAAATTTTATAACTGAATAAAGACAAGATTTTCAGGGCCGGATGAACTCCTTTCCCATTGCTGGACCCTCTGGAACACAAGGAGAAAGCCAGGTCTGGATGACCTCGAGGAGTTTTCCCCCCTACCTTTGCCAGCTCTGGTTTCAAACAGACATTGCAAGCTCTGGAATAACCAAAATCCCCTGCGAGTGTCCCACAGTGGTTTCATGGGAATGGGGGAAAAAAGAAAAGGTGTAGGATTATGCAGCCTTTTTGGAAAGACACCAAATTCCCTGGCAGCCAGAGCCTGAGCTAAACCAGGCTTTATTTAGGCCAGGGTTATGCCTGTTCTAGCAACAGCCACACGGTGGTGAGATGCTGAAGCATCTCAAAGTATGACCAAGGCATGAAGCAGATCCCATCTGAAGGTAAAAAATTTGTCTCTTTGTGTCCTGGTTTTGACTGGGAGAGTTGATTTTCTTCCTGGACATTGTTCTGGTGCTGCACTTCGGATTTAGGATGAGAATAAAGTTCTCACAGCGATGGTTCGGTGGCTGCAGTGTTGGCACCAAGACAAGAACTTTGGAGCTCCTCACACTGCCCTGGCAGGGAGGAGGTTGGGGGGGGCACAAGGAGCTGAGGGATGGCACAGATGAGGGATGGCACGGCTGGGACAGATGGCACAGCTGGGACAGAGGCCCCAAACTTGCCGGAGGAAATTCCATATCCTGTGGTGTCTGCAAACAAATATAGAAAAATACCTTAAAACACAAGCCCAGATTCATCTCGTCCATTCCTCAGGACTCTCAGATCTGATCAGAATCACCTCCACCAACAGGCTTTGATTGACAGCAGGACACCTGGCTTATCTTGGTACCTCCCAGGAGAAGGTGAAGCACATCTTGGAAGTGACCACAGAGTGACCTTACTGCCCTTCAGGGGTGCATGCCCCATCCCTGGGAATATTCAAGGGAAGAATTGGACTGAGCCACCTGATCCATCAAAGATGTCCCTGCTCTCTGCAGGGGAGTTGGACTGGGTGACCTTTAAAGGCCCTCCCAACCCAAATCCTCGGCTGATTCCATGATCTTTTAGGGGATTTGGAGCACTGATGTTTGGGATCCCTTTCTGTTAAAAGCCACCAGTCTGCCTCAGCTCTGTGCTCCTGTTTGGGGGATTCCACGTGCATTCCAGGGTTGGAATGGCTCGGTGCATCCCACTGGAGGTGTGACCCATGTTCACATCACTCCGTATCCCTTCCCAGTCACACATTCCCAGTCCCCAAACCCCTTTCCATCCTCACCAGGCCATGTCTGCTCCTGCTCCCATTATTTTCCTGCTTTTTTCTCACTCACATCAGGCCCAGCTCTGATTTCGATCTGCCTCATTTTACACCCCAGCATCCTCTTGGAGATTGTCCCTCCCAGTTTTTCCTTATTATTACAGCCTCTTTCTTTTTCCCCTCCAGCTCCTGTTTTCCACAGATCTCTCCAGTTCCAGAGGATGTGATGTCACCCGAGGTGTTTATGTTTGTCCTGAGCTAAAGCTGTTTGTGGGCACAGCAGGACAGGGACAGGACAAAGTTCCTTCATGAGTTGTGAAATCCCATTTGTGTGGCCAACAAAATTCCAGCCTCCACACGGACACTGATACAAAACTTTTTCTGTGTTTTCAGTAAAGAAATTAATGTTCGTTGGCTCTAATTTACATAATTCTCTTTAATTAATTAATTGGTATCCTGTCCTTTATTGGTTATTGTTGTCTTGCTGCTTGTGCTGATTCATCAATAATTTTTATCTTTTTTTGTATCTTTTTTCCTCTAGCAGGGACACAAATCTATTGAGGTTTTTTACCCTCTCCTTTATCTTCTGCTTCCTGTGAAATGTTCTTGTGGTCCATAAATCCTGCACTCCTTGTATCCAATTCCAACAATCCATTTCCCTCTCCCAAGCCTTGCTCTTTGAAGCACCTCAGGGTTTGTTGAGAAAAACCTAAAATTCCAGTGATTTTCCCAATAAAATCTGTGTAATAGTACTCAGCTACGTGGCTTAAAGTGATTTAAGACTAACACACTGCTTCTAATTCATATCCTGCTTATGATTAATTAAAAAATAATTAACAATTAATTAGGAAACTTATTTCCAACATACCTGCTGTGTTTAAGGCCAAGAGATTTTACAACAGCTTCCTCCTACCTTTTGTTCCACATTTTGTCATTAATGATGTCATCCTCCTAAATTAAGTGGCAATTCCTTTCCAGGTCACTTCCAAACCCCTTTGGAAAGCCCTCCTGAGCTCTGGAAGTCTCCCAGGAATCCCAGTAGCAAAGATCTTTATTTGGTGATGGTTCTTTGACAGCTGCTTTTTGTGGCCTCCAGCAAGAGAGGAGCTTGAGGCAGAGTTTGCTCTCCCGACCTTCTCCTGGGATAAAATGCAAATTAAAATATCCCAGAAAATTTGCATCAGGGGGAATCTCGAGATTTCCTTTGTTCCCTGAGAAGGGAACAGCTAAATTAACACTGACAGTCAATAAATACCCCCAGACAACCCCTGGCCATCCGCTCCACTCTTCGTTACTTTTATCATTAAAAAATTCCATTAGAAAATTCCATCCCCCACTCCCAGTTTCCAAACAGATTTTCCCTGACTGAAGTTGAAGGCCAAGGTCTCTTATCCCATCCTTAGTGGGCAGGGAGCTTGGTTTATTTTCTTTCAGTGCTACTGTCTCCAGATTAGGGAAGTGGTATCGGGTTTCCCTTCTGTTTATTTTTTCCTGGACTTGGGAAAAAAAAGGCCGGTCACTGGAAGGCAAAGTCATCAATCCCAGAGGGAAAACACTTTTACTTTTCCTCCTACTGAGATCCCATTCCTCAAAAAATAAACAGATGATGGAGCCAAAAGTCAAAGCGCTTTTTCATCAAATCTGAAATTTCCTCAATGAATAGAACTGAGCTTCGTTGGTCTGAGGTTGTGGTCATCAAATGAGATTCCCCGGTCCCGTTCTTTCCCTCAGTTTCTTTGGATTAAAAAATGAATAATGGAAACTATTCCAAAGGGACTGTGCATGGAATTGATAATTTTGACATGAAAATGAACAGGAACAGAAACTGCCTTGAATTATTTGACAATTTTAATTGATTTTTGGGGTAACTTCTTGCTGTGCAACCAAACTTGATTTCACCAATCCACGTTCTTTTTTTTTTTTTTTTTTGAATGTAAGAATTCGGAACATTATTTTTTAATCCCAGAAATTCCCAATGTTATTTAACCCTCATATGATTCCTCTCTCCTTCCTGCTCTTCCTTGTTCCGATTCAGCAGCTTTGAAAGTCTTTTGCCCACATTCCATGGGCTGGCAGGGAGCTGATTTCCTCATATCCCAGTGGAATGTTGTCCCAGTACCACAGATCATCTCTTCACTTTTCCAGGCTTCCCTTCCATCCCTTCTATCCTTGGCTCTTTGCCTGACATTCCCATGCAAATGGATTTGGCCTCCTTCCACCTGTTTTCCTGAGCTCTACGGGGTCATTTCTCCTTCTTATCCTATTTTCTCCTTCCTTCCCTTATAATATTAGGAATGTGCCTGCTCGAAAATATGGATTTATCAAGTCCAGATTAAGGATGACCTTTGCAAATTGCAAATGTCTTTGAGTCGAATTTGTTTCGCTCACAGGGGGCCCAGATTATCAATAAACCTGAATAAAACCAGAGCAATTTGCTCAAAGGCCAGGCTAAGAATAGATCCTGGGTCTGACTGGATCAGGAATACTTGGAAGGATTGGGTTTTTTATGCTTCATATGGGGTAGGATTAGCTCCAGCTAAAGCCAGGAAATCAGCTCAGACATAAAGAGAGCTGAATTTTGGGCTTTGCATGTGGATGGCCCAGGGGATTTCACCTGGCCTTCAGCTGCTGCTCCAGTCTGCCCAAAATTCCTTTGTCATGTAAGTCCTATGGATGTCTGGGAATCCCTGCTCTCCCAAGGGTCCTTTGTTGTGTGAGACCCATGGATGTCTGGGAATCCCTGTTCTCCCAAGGGTCCTTAGTCGTGTGAGTCCTATGGATATCTGGGAATCCCTCAGGTTTCTCACTGGCACTTGGATCTACAGCTGCCCAGGGAATCCAGGCTTGGATTAGAGCTCCAAGGAAATCATGGCTTTGACTCAGTGGCTCAAATGGAGCTGACTTGTGCTGTCACTTTACAGGGAAGCTGGAGAGGCACTTTTCCCAAGGGCGTGGAGGGACAAGACAAGGGGAATTGGCCTTAAACTGTAGGAGAACAGGGTTGGATGGGATATTGGGAAGGAATCCCTGGCTGGGAAGATGGGGAGGCCCTGGCACAGGGTGCCCAGAGAAGCTGTGGCTGCCCCTGGATCCCTGGAAGTGTCCAAGGCCAGGTTGGATGGGGCTTGGATCACCCTGGGACAGTGGAAGATGTCCCTGCCCATGGCAGGGGTTGATGAGCTTTAAGGTCCCTTCCAACCCAAACCATTCTGGGATTCTGTGATTTTAAAAATCCTTATTTATTCTGGGAAGAAAAGAGTTGCTTGGGCACCTTTTGCTCCACTCAGACTCTGTCACTGCTGATAGACCTTCCCTTTCTCCAGACCTTCCCTTTCTGTCAAAATCCGGGAGAAAAAAGCCAGAGCTTCTTTCTCCCTCAGGGAAAGCTCTGCAGAATTTCTTCCCTTGTCACACCAGTGAGTTTTCTCCTTTGGCACATGGCACAGAGCTCCTGGTTCATCCTTTCATGTCTGTGAGGCTGCTTTCCCTCTGGCAGCAGCCAAATGAATTGCTGGGATGTGGGAATAGGATGCCAACTCCTTGGCTCGTGTTACTGGCACCACGTGCCCATGGCACAGAGCTGCTGGTGCCTCTCTGCCACAGGAGGGGTTTTTTGGCCAAAACCAAGAGCGTGAGTGATGTTTGACTTCACAACCTCATCAGCCTTTGTTCATCAGTGCACCCCTAAAAACCAGCTCCTTTTAATCCAAGGATTCTGGTGTAGCTTCCCACATTTGGCTGGAGTTTCATCAGTTCTCACACAGTGAGAAATTTGTTTGGTCAAGACTGGGAAGCCTCCGAGGAAAAATTGTAGGATGCAGTGCTGGCAATTCTGGGATTGGAGTTCTCTGCCTGAGTCTATAGGAAGGGAATATTCTGGGAAAACTCTTCTGTTGAGGCACAAAGCCAAATCCCAACATGACTGTGCATGTGGAAGGTTCACTAGAGCTTTTCCTCCTGTTCTTTAAGTGATTGAGTGATAGGAACAGAAATCACACTCAGACATGTAAATTTATATCAGATAGTGATTTATTGGCCTGGGAGCTTGGAAGGAAGAGCAGCAAAAGATCTCAGGATTTGTATGGGACCTAGGGAAATAAGTTCCTCCTTATGACCAAGAAACATGACAAAAATTAAATTATTTTATTTAGAGGCCTGATGTGGCTTAGGATATTCCAAACCAGTGTTCCCTGGCTTGAAATGTTTCCCATCTTGAAACTAGGAATAAAATTCTGCAAATCTGCTCACTGAACAGCAAATGGAATTTATCCCTGGCTTGCTTCCTAGAGCATTGAGGAGTAGGGAGAAAAAAAGGCCACAATTTTGCCTTTATTTGTTTTGGCAAATTGCCCGTGAAGTTCCTCACACAATGGATTTGTATTGTTTATGTTTCAGGTGTGGAGGAACCAATTCCTTCCCTTTGTACCCCAAACACCAAGCCCTGGCCACTCCATCCATGGCTTTCAAGGGATGGCCAGGCTGGAGTGACCTCAAACAGCTCGATCTCAAATTCCCCCTTCCACGGTGTCACAGCTTTTTCCAGGCCCCCACGTTCACGTCCCCAGCCACGTCACCCAGTGGGATCCATCTGACGTCAGCACTGCCAGAGTGTCCATCTGGACTTCTCCAGCCCTTTCCAGTGAAGGGGGAGAAGGAACCATTTCTCAGGGCTGTCCAAGCCATCCTGGAATGACTTCGGAATTGTATAATTTCTGATAGATCCTACCTGATGCCAGGAGCCTTCAGACCTTCCATGGAATCATGGAGTAGATTGGATTGGAAAGGACTTAGAGATCATTTAGTTCCACTCCTCCTGTGGGCAGGGACATCTCCCACTATCGCAGGGTGCTCCAAGCCCCAATGTCCAGCCTGGCCTTGGGCACTTCCAGGGATCCAGGGGCAGCCACAGATTCTCTGGGAATTCCAGCCCAGCCCCTCCCCACTCTCCCAGCCAGGATTTCCTTCCCAATATCCCATCCCTCCCTGCCCTCTGGCACTGGGAAGCCATTCCCTGGGTCCTGTCCCTCCAGGCCTTGTCCCCAGTCCCTCTCCAGCTCTCCTGGAGCCCCTTTAGGCCCTGCAAGGGGCTCTAAGTTCTTCCTGGAGCCTTCTCTCCTCCAGGTCTCCCAAAGCTCCTGTGTCACATTCAGCCTCATTTGGGCGTCTTGGAGTTGATTTTGCTCCAAACCAGATCCCAAATTTCAGGCAATTAGAGCTGCACTGACTCTGGCTGCCATGAGGAGATTCACACATGTTGAACCCAAATTTAGGAGACTCAGTGAACTGGACACCACCCTGACATCCTTGGAAATAAATCCTCTGCCTTGGAGGCTGAGCCCAGGTACCAGCAGAGGGTTTGAATTAGACCCCCACACCTCCAGCTCCGGCCTCTGAGCTGAGGGCAGATTAAACATTCGCAAGGAAGGAATTTTAAGCCCGATTTATCTGCACACCTCCAGGCACCTCGAGCTAAGTGAGATGTTTGAGGGATCTGACACATCTGCACAGCTCTGCCAGATGTGACACCACAACTGCAAGGGGCCTGTGCCTTGCTGGAGCTGCAGCTGGAGGCAAAATAGGAACATTCCAGACAGCTCAAATTCCAGCAGACACTCGTGCTTAGACAGCTGGATGAGCCCCTGGGTACCTCTGAGGGAGGAAGATGAGCTGCTCTCCAAAGGGATGATTCACCTGCACAAACATCCAGTATTCCTGGAGATGCCCTGGGGCTGCAGAACATCTGGCAGGTGGAGAACATGGAGGAGATCTGGGCCTTTCCTGGAGGAGACCCTCATGGCTGAGGCAGGGATGTACCCAAAATGCCATAAAAAAATCGTGTTTGCATGACTGAGCCCTTCCCAAATATCCATGTGCAAAGAGATTCCTGGGAGATCAGCTCCAGTGATCCACGTTTGAGGTCCCCAGCTCCCAGGAATGGAGTTTTCCCTTCCCTCCTGTGGAATCCAGCAGATCTCATGGATCTTTTCCCCAGCCCTGTGGCTGCAATGACCTCCACACCTCCCAGAACAGACACGTGCACCCCACAATCCCCACCCCACAATTCCCCTAAACAGGAAGTTTAGGGAAGCACCTCTGGCACTTTGGGAACCACTGCTTGAAGGGAAGGGGTTTTGTCCATGAAGGTTCATCCCTTTGTGGATAAAACCATGCCAAGTCTGATGCTTCCCGTGGAGAACAGAAACAAGTGAAAGATTATTCCTGTGCAATCCACGGTTGAGACATCCCAGCTGACGGGATCTGATGGGAACTGATGGGAAGTTGTTTCTGACATCCCAACTTCCCTTATTTGTAAAGATTTACCTCATTTTTTCTCCCCTTGCTGGGTTGTGATGGGCTCAGAGGTCACAGAGGTTTTGCTGACCACAGAAAATGTCTCATTTTCATTCCAGAAAGATTGTTGCACTTCTGTCTGGGCTGAATTCCCCCATTTTCCCTCATCTGTCTCTCCTAAGGTGCACTTGGAGCTCAGGAATCAGGTGAGGATGCAGGGATGTAGCAGGGACAGCAGCACATTACAGCAGGCAGGACACAGATAACTCCCAAAGATCTGATGGATCCATAAAAGAAGCCTTTGGCTTTGGGAGCAGGAATTTATTTGTCCCCCTGTGGTTTTGGCTGCGAAGAGAAGTGGAATTGGAGATGGAAGTTGGCTTTTACCATTGGTATGTTTTGTAATTCCCTACCAGATGGCAGAGGGGAACTTTTTAAATTATTATTCCTTTGTTTTCTATTTCTTTTCCCCTACAGTGGCAAAAGTTATTGTTTTAAGCCTTCTGCAACACTCTGGGAGCTCCCTCCCTGCTTTAATTTTTGGCTCTCCTCCTCTGTCTGGCTCTGTATAATTCTGTACAACCATATTCCTTGTCAGCCACTTTTCCTTTGCTTCCAGTTCTGTGTTTCGGTGGCATCTGTGACACTCCAAATATTTCAATTGATACAGAAAAAAAAAAGACTGGACCTTCTGCTGCCCTGATTTTTTAGTTATAACTAATCTCTAGCTAATCTTCAGCATTAGCTCAAGTGGAAATTTAAATGGAGTTGGGCAAAGGGCCAAAATTGGGATATTTGTAGTTCCTGATCTTCCCCAGGTGGATGGAGCTTGGATCCCCCTGTGACAGTGGAAGGTGTCCCTGCCCACGCCAGGGGGTGGGATGAGCTTTAAAGTCCCTTCCAATGCAAATCAGTCTGGGGTTCTGTGATTATGAAATCATTCTGATTCTATGATTTATATTTCCTTCTTGGAAGAAGATAAAAATTAGGCACAGATGAACAGGGAGAAGAACTACCCACTGGAACAGGCTCTGTGTTTTCCCTGTGCACTTCTGAACCAAAACTCAATTTCTTGTTGAGAATCCGTGACTCAAATGTTTCTTGGCTTAACAAAAATGAATTGAAATCCTGAAGAATCCATTGTACAAGGTAGAAAATTATAGGCATTAAAACCAAATATCTTCTTTGCCCCGAGTACACCCAAACTAAGGCTCAAAATCCTGATAGGAAAACCCTAAAGAGAGGCCCTATACCCTACATACAGCACCAGGTGATTGGATTTGTGGATTCTTCCATCCCAGCCTTCCACGCCCTGAGCTATTTTAGCCTGTAATTATTAAGATTAGCTCCGTTCATGGTGTTCCCATGTTATCATATGTAAATATGTGTTCTTCTATGTAAATAATTTAACGCATAATAATGAAGTTGCATCTGCTCCTGGTGTAGGAAAACCTAAACTCTGGACAGAACCCCTCAATATGAACACAGGAAAATAAGGCAGGAAGAATAATGGAAGCTGCAAATTCCCAAGTCAAACTAGGATGACCACGGAACTGGCAGAACGATGGATCCCAGAGTTATGGAATAGTTTGGCTCGGAAGGGACCTTGAATATTCCCAGGAGTGGGGCACCCCCCACCTCTCTGGGCAACCTGTGCCAGTGTTTCACCACCCTCATCATAAAAAAGAAAGCCCACTTAAAGTTAATTTCAATCTGCCCTTTTTTAGTTTAAAACCATCACTCCCTGTCCCATTGCAACAGATCCTGGTTAAAAATTTGTCCCACCTTTGTTTGGGCTGCCTTTAAACACTGAAAGGCAGCAATGAGCTCTCCTTGGAGACTTCTCCAGGCTGAAGAATCCCAGCTTCCTCAGCCTTTCCTCAGCTGCTCCATCCCTCTGATCCCCCTCTGGACCAGCTTCCAAGTCCCTGCATCCCTGTCTGAAAGGATAAACAGGAAAGAACAAAGACTCTCCAACACTCAGGGATGGATGTGTAGTGCTGAAGATTTATATTGGAGCAAAAGAATCACCTTCAAAAGAATATTCCTTGGATCTGCTTTAATTCAGGCACAGAACTGCGACTGCCTCGTTTTACCACTGTTTTTTTACCTGTAAATCCTGGGGAATAAATTCTCATGGAGTGAGAAAAGCGAGGAGAGGCAGCAGAACAAAGGGCACCTCTGCACCTCAGGACTATAATTGATGGATCTCCAGCTGCCACCACCCGATGTCACCCTGTGGATCGATCTTGGGACAGGAGGCACAGCAAACGAGCAGCAGGATTTGTGCATCCCCTGCCCGGCTTCCCACAGAGTTGTTCCCAGCCTGCGAAGGTGCAGCGGCTCCACAAGGGACAAACGCTTGGCTTTGTCTCCTGGGAAAATGAGTTTCCCTCTCCCTGACCCCTCTCAGAGCCATTGAATATTTCATTTCAGGAAGCCTTTGGCCTTTCCTTGTGGTGATTTAGGGAGCTGTGAGAGGGGATTGTTCGGGGCTGCCCAGTGGAACAGGCACACGGCGCTTCCCAGAGATGGAATGATAAAGCTTGGGCCACGCAGAACTCGAGTTTTCTGTTTTGTTTGTGTTATTAGGGTGGATTCCAATTAACAGCTCCCCCAGTAAATGTCACCTCCCTCACCTGGCAAGAATTCCTGGGAACAGGCTGGGTGTGAGTCATTTCATTGCCTTGAAACAATGGATAAACAGCACAACTAATCCAGGGAAAGGGCACAGGAGGGGATGGATTAACGGGCTGAGCACCAGATCGAAACTGTGCAGCCTCTCCGGAACCACAGCATCGAATTGAAGTGCTGTCATTAGTCTTGCTTCCCTTTTTCTCTCTTTTTTTCCATCTCTTTTCCTTCTTCCAAGGGTTAAATCCAAGGATTATTAGCACCCTGTAACACCCTGGGCTGCTTTACAATCCCAGCTCCCGCTTGCTCCGGATGGGCTTTGAAAAGCGCATCTCACACAAACGGGAATTCACCCTGTTGTCCTTGGACATGCCTCTCCTCCCTTCCCATTGCTGTGGCCGGGCCAGGCTGGATTCCAGCCCCCATGGATGTGACCTTTGGAGGTGTCATTCGCGGAGTGCTTTGGGATCACGAGGGATGAAGGGCTCCGGGGAAACGCAAACCCTTTATTATTAGCGGCTGTGAAAGGACTGCAGGGAACAGGTGGGAATTGGGGCTGGCTTAGCTAAGACTTCCTGCTGGGCTGCCTTGGTCACCTCTGCCTGGCCTCTGCCACCGCTCCCAAAGCTCGGCCTTACCTCCACAAATACTTCCACGCTTCCCACAAGGTCTATTTTTAAAGGCATTACTGAAACGGAATGAAAGCCGAAGAATTCTCTGGGGATCAGCAGATGCAAAGTGGGAAATGCCATTTTTCATCTGGCATTTGGAGATTCCTGATGTCCCACGGATCACCTGGAAGGGCTCTGGGCAAGATAAGTCAAGCCCACACTCTTCAGTGTTTAAAACCAAATTTTTTAAGAAAAACACCACGAAGGTCGAACTGAAACTGAGTGAGGGTTTTAAGGGTTAAAAAATGAATCCAAGGGGTCGGTGTCCCACTGTAAATTCAGCTACAGAAATCACATCAGGGTATCTGGAATATCCAAATATGCTGGGATGAATCACATCAGAATATTCCGAGTTGGAAGGAATCCAGAAGGATCATCAAGTCCAAATTTAATGAATGGCCCAGACAGGGATCAATCCCACAATCTTGGTGTTACCAGTTTTCTATCTTGTTACAAATACCCTGTGTGATCTCAAGCAATATTCCTCCTTTTCTGCCTGTGAATAACATTTTTCCTGCTTTTTTTCCATGAGGACGAGAGTTAAACTCTCACTCCGTCGGTGGTATGATGCCATTATTAATTGCTTCATTAATAAAAGGTAATAATACCTACTAATAACTCTGGGAAAGTTCTGATTCTTGGTTGTTTGGGGGTTTTTTTCCCTTTAAGGCGCTGGAAAGCTCTGTTGGGATTGCACCGCTCCCTCCTGCCCTCAGCTGCCGGTAATTACAGCCTGATACCATCGGTGTCAAATGACAGGAAACAATTCCAGGAACAACGTTGGGATTGCTGAGAGCGGCAGCGATTCGTTCCCAGGGGTTGTCCCACAGGAGCCAAGAGATGAGGGAAAACAAAAAAAAAAAAAAAGGAGATTTTTGCAGGTTGAGCCAGGTAGGAGTCAGAATTTTTTGATGGATGCAGGTATTATCCTTGGGGCAATTCTTCATGTTCCAGAAAAAATGGGAAAAGTGATGGTTCCAGATGCCAAAACTTGTCTTTTCCAGGAGCTCCAAGAGGTTTTCCACTTATCGCAGAACCCTGACTCGGCTTTTCTGAGGGATTTATTCCCATCCGTGCTCAGGCTCTCTCCTGCTTCTCCCCCACCCAGCACACACCTGGGTTTCCCTATTTTAGTCCTTGTTTGATGCAGACCCATCCAAAAAAAAGAATAAAAAAGAGGATATTCCTGAGCAGAATTCCATCTGATGGAAATAGCTCTGGACAGGGCATAAATTAGGGCTCACTGAGGGTTTCCACACCGTCTGGAATGAGGATGGATGAACATCAGGATGTTGGCTCAAGTGTTATCAGACAAATATCGGCATTCAAATCCTTTTTTTTTGGTAGCTCAACCCAAATCAAAACATGGGAATGGTCAAAATCCTCGTAAAAAAAGGATGGGATAATCCTTTTAATCAGATAAATGTTCCTTCTCCCACCATCACTTTCAGAATAAAAATTGATTGTTTTTTTCTAAAAGTTTTGCTTCATGGTATTCCCAGCTTTGCCACAGCGCCAGCATGGAGAGCTGCACCTAATTCCCAAAAATTCCCCACACATTAGGTCTAAGAAAAGCCTAATTCTGGAAGTGTTCCCTTCTTGATCCTTATTTACAGCCTGGTGTAATAAAAATAAGCACTTGATTGAGAGAGAAAATGAATGACTAAATTAATGAATAATTAATGACTAAATTAAGTTTTAGATAAAGTCACTGCTGGAGAAAGAAATGAGGGGAGTGAAGAGCCAGAAAATAAACAGAAGAAACCACAAAAAATTGTCACTTTGGGCAGAGGATTAAGGATCAAAAAAAATATAGGGAAGAACTGGGAATTTACAAGGAAAGGAGCTACTTGAGCTCAGAAATTCATCAGCAAAACTCAGGTTTATTATTGTTAAAAAATCCTATTAATGATAACACCAAAAAAGAGAGAATAATGCAGCCCGTGATGACAAAATGTATTAAATTTTAATCAGATTCATTAAATAATATTTAATATTCATTAAATAATGTCACAATTTCATTGGCTACACAACCGTTCTAGAGCAAGTCTCAAATCCTGCTGAAATCAGTGGGAAGACTCCCAAAATGTTCATCTGACTCTGGAACAAGGCTTGTGTTTATTTAATTAATAAACACAAGACTAATTAGCCAGGTCAATAAATGTAGATTTTAAATGTAGGTCCTTTAGTGCCAAGGTCCTGCTTTAAAGTTGATAAACAGTCCATTTTTTTCCAGTGGTTTATGGAATTTCAGATAAGGAGCTCCTGGGAACTGACCTCGACTTGAATGATTATTAATTGCCAGTGCTACCTAAACTCTTCTTTCTGGTGAAATCCTGTCTGGAATGATGGAAAACTTCTGGGAATGCTCCCAAATCCAACAGGCAAAGGTCTTCTTCTGCCTGCAGTGTATCCAGCTGGGATCTCACTCCCAAAGAATGAAAATGTGCTGTGGTCACCATCCAAAGGACAAATAAACCCTGTATGTTCCAGAAATATAAAAAATAACAGGTGAGGACGCAACCAGAAGCTCCAGATGTCCATGATAGGCTGAAATCTATGGAGGTGATTCTTAAGATCAAGGGTTAGTCTGGACACTAAGCTGGTTTTAAACTGTGTTTGTTTCCTTGGAATTGTGACAGCTCCCTGAGTAATCCCTGGAGGTTGGCACAGGTTGGGTTCTTCAGAGGCTCCGGTCTAAAAACACATCCAGGAAAAGATGGGCAACGGCAGCACTGGATGTGGGAAGAGCTGTGTGCGTTTTCCGACAGGATTGTTTGCACACTCCTGTACAAACTGGGAGATATTTCCAGGTAAATGGAAAATTCCATCTCCCCTTTAGGCTGTCACCCTCTTTTTGCTATGGAACCCTTCTGAAACAATGGGATTTTTTTGGGATAAAGCAACAATTACGTGAGGTAACAAAGCAAAGGTTGGATTTCTCAGGGGTGTAGGGATGGTTCTGTTTAATCCGCATTTATTTGGGTCGATGGTTGCACTTGATGATTCCAAAACCTGAACAATTCTACGTCCATGATTTTGGATGTTGTTTTCAGACAGAAAAAACCAAGAGATCTTATGATTTCTGAAGGTTTCAACCGAATGATTTGGGCTGGTGTGACCTCGGGGAAGGAGCAAACCTGGGAACAGATCCCAGAAAAAACCTGGGATTTAGGCTGGAATTTGGTCCAACCACTCAATTTGTCTTCCAGATGTGCCATATGGTTTAGGCCCAGTTTTAGAAGTGCTGAAGATGAGATTTCCTTGGAATTAAGGCTCTGTGGGCGCCCATGGAAATAGCCAAGAATCCCAAACCCCATCTTAGCAATTCATCCACGGATCTCACCTTGTTCCTTCATCTCCAAAGGGACCGAAACAAAATTCCCTGAATTTTCCTAGACCTCATAATGACAAACTAAACCATTCCACTGAGAGAAGCAGCATCTCCAGGGAGCAGGTGGATTCATCCTATATTCCATTTTTAAGTGTTGAAGTCCCAGTGAATCCCAATTTAGAAGGGAAGAGTCTGATTCCAGCATATTCACCATTTTTTTTCCTTCTTTTCCAGACTCTGGGGACAGGGATTTGATCCTGGCAGACACTCCCCATGTCCTGGCTCTGAAGCACTGACTCAGAAGTCCATCCTCCCTTCAATGAGTGTTGATTTTGTAAGATCTCTGTGGTGACACTTTGGAGGAGTGACAAAGTTTTACACGAGGGCTCAGTTTTTCCCTCTGTGTGTTCCCACTTTTATCTGATTGGAAAAAAGCAAAAAATCTCACAGGGATTTTATTTATTTCTCACCATTACTGGGTTCTCCCATGGTTTTGGCACCTGATTTTTAACCAGTTTTCTTCCTACTCCTTGAAGTTTTATTTTAGAATAAAAAAGGATCATAATTTAAATTTTTTTCCCACTTAAATGTTGAAAATTGCCCTGATTTTTAATCTCCTTTCCCTATCTTAATTTAGGAAACAGCTTAAAGTATAAATTAAACAGCAGCAATTCCATTTTGGACTCTGCCAACTTTGCTGGCAGCTGGGTTGGTTTTGTGATCTGTCCTTTCTTATTCCTACAGCTGAAGTCCTACACTGCTTTCATGGATTTATCCTGATTTAGGGCCACTGTGGACGGAATCTGTTTCATCCAAGAAGCAGAAATCACCTGTAATGGGATTATTTGGATGTACAGCAAATCCATGTGCTGGGAGGACTGGGAGTGATTCTCTTCCATCACATGATCCCTGTTCACTCACCTGGGCAGGGATTTTGGGAGTGATAGGGAAGATGTGATGTCTCCCCAAACAATTCCACGGGTGAGGGGATGGGTGGGAGCCTCTTCGAGATGGGGCTCAGTGTCTGTCCCCACTTCCAGCCGCGGGTTTGTTCCAGAGCCCCGACAGTTTGACTCCCGAAACAGCCAAACGGGGCCGCACGAGGCTGAGTTTGTGAACTTTGGGGTAAAAGGACAGGTTTAAGGGAGAATATGTGACAGGCGGTTCGGGAAGGCTGCACCTTCCTGGTACCTCAGCAACGGGGCAAGGAAGAGGGCAACGAGCGGCCGGGAGTTTGGGATAAAAGTGTGCAGGAAATCCCACTAGGAAAAGCCAGTGTCCGTAAAGGAGACAGAGGAGTGCAGCAACTTCCTTTGGATAAAGGGAGAGAGGCCACTGGGGAGGGGTTTTCTCTCTCGAGGTTTCGGAGGGTGCGGCCTCCTTTTATCCCAATGATAAATGGATCAACATCTTAAGATTTCCTTTCCCTTTTTTGTGTTCTACTCACGCCATAAAGTTGGAAATTCAGGGAAATGGAGGAAAAGCTGCTCTGAGTGGAACGTTCTGTGCCCATGGCAAAGAGTTGGAATATAAGGATCTTTAAGGACTTTTCCAACCCAAACCATTCCACAATCCTAACAATTATTAATAATTGCTGTGTGTGCTTTAAATATCATCCTTCTCCCTTTTTCCATGTGTGGAAATCCAGGGGCAGAGGCCTCTTGGCTTCACCAGCAACAGGTATTGGGCTGACTGGTTCCAACCCAATGAAGCTTGAAAACCCCTCCAATTTCTGTTTATTTATCTACCTATTTATACTTTATTTATTTATCTTTTTTAAAAAATTTTATTTATTTGAAATTATAATTTATTTATTTAAAGAAAACTGATTGTGTCTCTGGAACATTCATGGAGAGGAATTCATCTCCAGTATCTTAAATAGTCTTAACGTGAACTTTAATTTATTGCACATCTATTTCAAAATTAATAATTGTACTCATCTGCTTCTTTTAGCTGCTCTAAAATCAGATTAACTAATTCAGAAAGAGATAAAAAAACAGAACAAGGGACAACTGGGGCAACCAATTCAAAATCTTTCTTTATTTCCCCCCTCAAAACCAAACGTTGGACATCAGAATTAAAAGTCAACTTTCATCATGAGGAGGGGATTGAACATTAAAGTGTTTTCATGTGAGAGACGAATTAAATTACATCATTAATGAAATATACTTGAAATAATTATTAATTTTGCGCTCCCATAACGTGAATTTGGTGGTTGAAATCCCAAAAACCAGTGGGAGAAGCCAAGAATTCTGTTGTTGTTGTAGAAAATCACCCCAAGATTTCAATCCTTTGTAATTCCTTTGGAATTCCTTTAGAATTCCAATTTGGGATAAAAATCAGTTTCAAAGAATTCAAATTTTTAACCTGATTAGGAAAAGTTTGATTTTATTTGGAACACTTCCGTTTCCATTGATTGAAATTTAGAGATTTAAATTAAAATCGATAAAAAAAATGTTAATGTATCAAAATATATTATTGAAATTAGACTTAATTATTGTCCAAATGGACACAATAAAGACAAATTTTATCCAAATTTTAGGGGGAAAAAGGTGACCTTTCCCCTCTATTTTTTTTTTTTTTTAATATTTGAGATTTTTTAATTCTGTGAAGGAGAGAATCACAAATTTGTAGCCTTTGAAGAGGTGGTGGAATAATTTCCACTCCGATCTCTTGGTTGAGCTGAGAAAATGCTGAGCTTTCCTTGAATTCCCAGAGCATGGATTTTGATCCAGCTCTGGATTTGGGTGGGTTGGAATCACTCAACAGCTTTAAATAACAATAACGTGGGTGTCAGATCCCAGCTCCTGCTGCTGGGATAGGAAGAGGAATATGGTGCTTGGAGCCATGGAATTTCTCTGGTTGCTTTTTTGTGGGATGCAGAGCAGAGCCAGACAGTTTCCCACTGGGAATTTCCTGGGTTGGGATGGAAGAGAGATTTATGGACATAAGCTTATTCCACTTATTTTTGGGGCTGGAAATTGGCTCTTCCCTGTTTTATTTATCATTTATCCATGTAAACTTTGAGCCTCAGGTAGGGAGTGCAGGGAGGGAAGCTCATGGCTAAGAGAATTCCATGGATTCACCTATGGCAGGGTCATTCTGGTGCCATTTTTCCATGTAAAATCCAGGGGTTTAGCACATGGAGTTTGGTTCTTTATCACCTTTATGGGATTTTCATTTCAAATTCGATTTGGTCTCCTCAGCTTCATTTGAAATGCTTGAAACTCAGCAGCAGCTGTAAATTTTTCCAAGGAAATCCAAGCCCAATCTCCCGATTGATTCCAGTCTCTCACAGCTGCAGTGCTTTATTTTTCCTTTCTCCCAGCAGAGAAGCAAATTAAATTGGAAAAATTAATTGGAAAAATTAAATTTGCAAAAATTGTTTTTGCATTTCCTTCTTCCTCCATGAACTTTCCCCCTCAGGCCAGATTATCCCTGAGGGAGAGAGGATGAGGACAGGAGGCACCAATCCATGAGGAGTCCCGGGAGATGCAGCAATTCTAAAATATCTTCCTGAGGTTCACTTCCTTCCTTGCTTCCTCTTATTTTGGAGAGTGTGGGGATTTTGTAGGAATTTGACACTTGTCAGTGCTGTATTTCTCAACACTCTTACGTTGACTTGTGAACTGCTGGGTAATTCCAAGCCTAAGTCTGGAATTCTGTTCCACTGGTTCCTAAAAACCTCCATGTCAGGAGGACCAAATCCTAGAAAAAAAAAAAAAAAAAAAAAAAAAAAAAAATTAAAGGAACGTATTTTTCAATACTTACAAATGGTTTATTAAGTGTCTCCTCATCCTGAGTAGGATTGTTCCCACCTGCTTTCCCTGATTTCCCTGTTTTCCCCACCAGTCACGTTCATCCCAGCAATCCATAGCATTCCATGCCAAGATGCTTTGGGATCGTTAATCAATTAAGGTTCACATTACTCTGGGTGAGCATTGGGATTTTCCTTGCTGGAGAATCCAAGGGAAGGGGTGGAATGATTCCCTCAAGGCAACCTCATCCAAGAATCGCTGCCAAAATAGGGAACTGGATCGGGATAAACCAAGTGCAAGAATCCAAAGGGTTTTTTTCCATGGCAAGACAACTCCTGGGTATTTATCAGTGTGGGAGCCCAGTTCCAGAGGTGACTCAGGTCGGGAATGGTGTCTTTGACAGCAACAGAGCTGCTCCAGGATACCTTCATGGAGAATCCAGACTGACTTTCTTAGGAAGGTTCCGGAGGCAGCTGCATTCCAAGCCGGAGCTGAGGAAAGAAATCCTCTTGGCATGGGACAAACTCCAACAAGTCTCTTGCAGAGCAGCAGCGAAAGCTGTGTTATCTCCTCTCTGCATCCAGCATTCCAGTAATATCCTAAAAGATAAATCCCATATATCCCACAATTCAGTTCTCTAGTGGGAATCCACCAGGCAGAGGAATGGGGTGTGGAGAAATTTAAATTTTACAGAAAATTTGCAGGAAGCTTCAATTTTATGGCAATGATATCCACATGTAGAAAGTAAAAGATTCCCAGAGAATTTGGGAATACTGACGAGGAGTTGCAGGCCTGGTTAAGGGAACGTGTGGGTTTGTTAAGGGGATATTTAGGGTATTTTCCCCAGTGTTTTATCCTGAGATTTTGGGGACTGACCTCAACTTACACTTCCTACCCCAAACCTCTTAAAATATATGGCTATCCCTGCCACTTCCAGAGCCATATCCAGATGTGATGGCAGCCATCCTTCTGTTTTTCTGGCACAATCCCACCCCTAATCTTTCCCTTCCACTCCTTATCCTGTCACCATTAGTTTATCCCACCTTTAGAAAGTGGGAGAAGAGAATTTGCAGTTTTTTCCTTTTTTTTTCCCTCCACCAAGGCCAGCTCCAGGAACAGATCTGGTAACATCTGGAATTTACCTCCCTCTTCCCTTTCTAGATTCCCAACCCTGTCCCTGATGCCAGGCAGTGAAGATTTTCATGGATAACTTGCCCAACTGGACACGTGCTATGTGTTTTTCAGGAAGTCTCTTCCCTCCTGCCAGCTCTGAGTCATTGGCAAGGAGCAATCCAGTCTCCGTGCCAGGAAGAAATTCCGGAGCCGTGGAAGGGGAGAGGCTTTGAGTTCACTGAACCCAGTGACCGACTCTGGGAAAATCGTCGGGGGAGCAAACTGGGAGAGGAGGATCCATCCATCCCCACAGGAGGTATGGCACCGCCAGCCAGGAATTTTAGCGGGTTTAAAGTATTCCCAAGCCTGATTATCACGCAAAGCTTCATAACTTACGGATGAGTCTGAGCTGTCTCTAGACAGCAAATCTTTTCTCACCTTTCCCAATCCTTAGGATAGAGATTTATGGGATCATTAATCATGGATTTCAAAGAACAATTCCACCCTTTTGCTGACAGATTTGTCCTGAAAATAATTACAAACGTTTCTCCCTTCTAGGAAGAGGAGAACATTTTCAATCCATACGGAAAAATACTCCCCATCCCTTATTTTTTGTTTTTTTCAAGCCTATTCCCTGGAATAATTTGTCCCATTGTTATTCAGCCCTGGCTCTGTTCATTCCATTGGTGTGGCACAGAGAAATAAATAAATAAAAAGCAGTGGCTGATCCTTGTAAATCCTTATTTTTATCCAGTTAATTTACGAGTCTCCAGGGAGGGAGAGCAATCCTGTGTCTCCACATGGATACCACAGCCCTTCCTGCTCCTCCACACTTCAGTCCTTGGATTTTAGGCTCCGTTTCCCACATTTCTAAGTGCTCAGTGCAAGACAAGAACCATCCCCAAGATTTCAGCTGCTGTCCACGGAATATCCACGCACCACACTGGGACATTTTGGAATGGTTTAGAGGGAGAAAACTCAGCATTAGGAATTTTCTTTAGGAACGGAACACGGAGAGCCGGAATGTTTGAAAGACACCCTGGCAGGTTCTGTGCCAAATAAAAAAACATCTGGCAGGAAAAAAAAAAAAGAATTTTAGTGCCTGAGTCAGTCAGTGGCAAAGATTTGGCATCAAGCGGGGCATGATCAAGCCAACAGACATAAACAGTTCCCAATCCTGCCCCGGGGATGCCATGGATACCACTCTGGGATTATTAATTCCTGCCGAATTGCCAGTGTTTACTCCAAAGGAGTGTGAAATCCTTCCCACAGCCAGACTTCCACTGCTTCCTTGGGTGGAAATGTGAGGGGAAAGTGGCATTGGGAGAGGTTGGGTTTCCCCTGGGTTGTTCCCTTGGAGATTTCTCTTCCCTGTTTCCCATTTTCTATCCATGGTACCTCTCTGTCCACAGTCCCTTTGCCATGAGAGCACCTCATTTTCCCTCTCAGCATTCCTCTGGATGATGCTTGGAAGAGTTAAGGATTGTTCAGCCTGCAGAAGAAAAGGCTCCAGAGAGACCTAATTGTGACTTTTCACCAAAGGTGGTGAGGCCCTGACACAGATTTCCAAAGAAACTGTGGATTCCCCATCCCTGCAAGTGTCCAGGGCCAGGTTGGACAGGGTCTGGAGTAACCTGGGAGAGTGGAAGGTGGTATTTTCTTTCCTGAAAATACCTGAGCTGGCTCAGTTGGAAAAAGCTTCTGGAGGACAGGGAGCAACCAGAGGGAGAGAGGCCTCTGGCCAGGAGCCCAGGGAATGAGGAGAGACTGGAACATTTCCTGAAGGCAGCCGGAGGTTTGCCTCTGGCAGGGAGCAAAGCCACAATGAAGCCTCAGAAGGGACGGAAAAAAGGGACTTTCTTTGGGATTCAGAGGGAATGGAGTTCACGCAGGAAGTGACAGGAGATGGTGGGAAAGTCAGGCAGTGGCAAAGGGACCTCCCAGAAATCCCTGAAAGGCCCAGTGGGGAGGTCTCGTTTGCAAATCTTTTCATTTGATGTCTCCTGCTGCTCTGAATTTCACTTTTTAATGAGTTAATTGACAACATGGATTGGGAATGGCACCGCTGGGATTGGATCCCTTGTCTTTTGATGTGTTCCAGTTACACCAGGCACGGCCTGATCCGTCTCCAGGCTCGGACTAACTTGGGGGCCATCCCAGCCCTTCCAAGCCAAGGCACAGGGCCAGGAAGTGGGAAATCTGCCCTCTGCCTCCCCCTCCTCCCCTTCCCTCAGCTTTGCGAAAGGACTTGAAGGCACTTTTCCTTCATTCTGTGGGAATGGGATGATAGGAAACACTCCAGCCTTCCTGGTCAGCACATGGGAGGTGCACAATTGGAATAAGACTGGGAGAGAAGGAGGAATTGGACAAGATTTTACAGTCATGCTCACTGCTGCTGCTTCCCATTTATTCCAAATTTAGTGGTGTGGTTTTTATGGTTTTGGGGTTTTTTGGGGGCGAAATGGGAGAGTTAAAGTCAGCCCTTATCCAATCCCTTGGATCCCCATCCAAAGCATCCCATTTTCACCTTGCACAGGAGAAGTATCTGTGCCTCTCAGTCTTGCCAGCAGATGAATTCCTGGAGAGATGCAATCGTGCCTCTGGGAAGGATAAGGATAATGCTGGAGGACTTCCCATTCTTCCATGACTCCGTGACGCTTTTGAAGGTGAATGGATCCCGAGAATCTAGTTGAGAGATGGATATCATTATTCCATCCCAACTGGATCAATTCCTCACCTATCAGCATTGGGCAGAGACTCTTGTCGTGGATCAATCCCTAAAAGCCTTGAACCCACAGCTTTCCCAAAGTTCCTTTTCCTGCTGGTTCATCTTCTCCACACAGTCACAAATATCAGGTCAGGTCTCTCTTCTCCTTATCCACTAAAGAATTCCATAAAATATCCTATTGACTCTGGATTTCTGGGTCAGGAAAAGGACCACCAACTATTTCCGAGGAAAGGCTCATTTTGCACTAGCACCGAAGCGCTTCAGTCCTTGGGAAAAACCAACGGGAAGCATTTTTGTGGGAATAATAAAATTCCAAACTTGGTGGAGGAAGGAAGCAGGAAAAGGAACTTTTGACGAGTGCTCCTCTGGTGCTGCTACAAGGCTGGGAAGGAGGGGAATATCAGAGGTGAGACTTCCAAAAGTGGCTGCTCGGGAATAACCTTCCAGGAGTTCTTGGGAATCTGGGAGATTCTGTGAAATCCACATCATTCTTTTCATGGAAAACGCTGGCCTCTGCAAAATCTCTTCTTTCATCTTTAATCAGCAGATGAAAGCAAATATTTGAGGAAAAAAGAAAGGCAAAAGGTTCAAGAAGGATTTTTTGTCATCTTCCAATGTCTTGTTTATTCCATCTGTTCTAATCTTTTCCTATTAATTTTGTTTTAATTTTGGATAATTAAGGACAGCTGCTTTTAGCACTAATACAAACATTCTTTTTCCTTTTTTTAAAGATTATTTTCCTCTGTGCATCTCATCCTGAAACAGTTTCGCAATCCACTTTTATTTTTCCTATTTTATTTCCCTGAGAAACCTAAAAAAAATCCTGAATACCATTGTTCAACTTGGGATGGGAATGTTGGATAAGGAAGAGTGGCTGATTATGGGATGGGATTGAGGAATTTATTGATGCACTGAAGTCACCATAACAAAATAAAAGGATACAAAGGTGCAGGAGGGGAAATCCTAATCCCATGAAGGACATTATGGGAATTACGGGAATTCTGGAACATGGATTAGTTCAGCCAATGTTTGGTGCTAAAGCAGCAACATTCCCTGTCCTGGACTTGAACCATTCCAGTGGAAAGTGTTTTGGGACTCACTGCAAAACCTGGAAAATTACCATAAAAATATTCAGGATATTGTGTGTGCAGTAGTGTTCGGACCATACGGGAATATGGTTGGGAATTCTCCGTAGATCCAAAGGTTTCAGTGTGTAACTGGAGCAGTTTCATTTCTAAAGCCATTTCTTGCTGAGGATTCATTCCATGTCTTCCCCATGAGCTCCCAATCTCTCCTCATCCCTATGGATATTATCCCAACATAAAGAGTAGTCCCAGCTCATGAAATCCTTGTTTTTTCTCGTTTTAATCTTATTAAATTATTTTTAATCTTTTTAACCAATTTCTAAAGCAAGGCCTCTGCAAATCCAAACTCGGCAAAAAAACCACCAAGCTCTGGCAGAATCCCAGTGGAATTGTGAGGTGAGGACCCAACCACTCTGGCCATAAAACTTTCCAGAGTTCAGGAGCTGAATCCTACAAATGAACACATTTTACTGAGCAATAAAAGTGAAACAAAAGTAGCAAACAGGAAAAACTTCCGTTTGGATCTGCTTCCCGTGGCTTTTATCCCAACTTCTCCTGGTTCAAGGCAGGGAACACCCTGTCCCTGGATTTGGCTGGACCAGGAATCTTCTCTGCAGCATCCAGATCCTGTTCTTCCTCTCCATCCCGCGGTGCAATTCAGGGAATGACACCGGAGAATTCAGGGATTGAATTGCACCAGATCCAGGCTCCACTGGCACTTTGGGATTCCCACAGAACTGGCTGTACCTGGAATTAAGTGTCTCCAAAGCATTACATTTTTCCAAATATAGTCTTTGGGGAAGGGCTGGACTTCCCTAACCACAGCTGGAGCAATTATCCCAATTTTAATTCCAGTGTTTATGGAATTCCTCCTGATTCAGAGCCATCCTCTGCTTAAAAAAAAAAAAAAAGCCCTTCAGGAGAACTCCTATTAAAATGTGTGCTTGAAATATAGGAATTACATTTCTTGGAGGCTGCAGTTCCGCTGTATTTGGTGCTTCCAAAGTTTACACGGAGAAAAACTGAAATTCCAATGAAGTGAATGTTTTCCTTCAACTCAGCACCTCTGTCTAAAGTGAGACTTTTATTATATTTTCAAGAAAGTTTGAAATAAACCATTTAAAAAATAAATAAAAATGAACATTATTTCAGGTTTTCCTATAGGGAAAGTTTATTTTCTTCTCCAGACCAAGTTTATTTTCCCCTTCAGAAAACAACTTTTCTTGTTACAAGTTTTGATTTAATTCGAGTTTGCTTTTTCTACCCATATCCCAAATAAATATCGGAGCTGCAATCAGAGGGGCTGGTTTGGGATTTAAAAATCTCCATTTTCATACAGGACAGAACATTTTAAAGGAACTCTTGTAGTTCAACAGCAGGAATTTCATGTAGCACTTGCCATGCTCACACTCAAAGGGAATATTAAGGGCTTTTCCTTCACCTACAATCCCTGGATTAAGTTCCACAGTTTGGAATATCTCAGCTGACTTCCAGCTGCTGCTCCAGGAGGGCACAATCTCCCATAACTCCTCTGTCCCGTTTCCATTTCTATCTCCTGAACATCCCAAATATCCCAAATGTCACTGGGTACCACATCTGAGGGACCTGGATGGCTCTCCGTATCATCACTTACAGGAACAACCTTCCCAAGAATTTTCTTACTCATAACGATCATAATTACTTGCTTTATTATCCAGACTGTGCCCAGGTGGCCAAGGCGGCCAAGGGCACCTGGATTGTATCCAAAATATTCCACAGGACTAAGGAATTCCTGTCCCTCTGTGCTGGGCACTGCTGAGGCCACACCTCCAATCCTGGCATCAGTTTGGGCCCCTCATGACCAGAAGGACATTGAGGGGCTGGAGTGTGTCCAGGGAAGGGAACGGAGCTGGGAAGGGGCTGGAGAATTCCTGAGGGAGCTGGGAATGCCCAGGCTGGAGCAAAAGAGGCTCAGGGGGGACCTTGTGGCTCTGCACAAGTCCCTGACAGGAAGGGGCAGCCGGGGGGGTCGGGCTCTGCTCGCAGGGAACAGGGACAGGAGCAGAGGGAATGACCAGGGGAGGCTCAGGGTGGACAGCAGCAGGAATTTCTCCATGGAAAGGGTGCTCAGGCCTTGGAACTGCCCAGGGGGGTTTGGAGTCCCCATCCCTGGAGGTGTCCCAGGAATTCCTGGATGTGGCACTCGGTGCTCTGGGCTGGGGACAAGGTGGGCATCAGGCACAGGTTGGATTTGATGGTCTTGGAGGTATTTTCCAACCTTAATGATTCCATGATTCTGTGATAATTGGAGCAGAATTTTCACACAAAACATAACTAATATCTCTACTAACGTTCCCCACCCTTCAATCCCAATCTCAAACTTGATTTCCTGTATCCTGTAGTACCTAAAATCATGGAAAACCTAAATACAGGGGAGGGGGGGGGTTGGGTACATCCCGTGCAAACACAGCAGCAGAATCCCCCAAAAACAAAACAAACAAAACAAAACAAAACACCAAAACAAAACAGATGAGAAAATTAAATCCTGGGATACCTGGATGGCTTCAATTTGGGAATTAATTAATTAATTAATTTTGGGAATTAATTAATCAAGTAGCTGGATACCATCTCACAACCCAAACAGAGTTCCAGCCTGGAATTCCAGCATGACCAGGATTACTCCTGCTGAAAATGGATTTTAACATTTGAGGGCCTTATGGAAGCCAGGGACTGAGACAGTTTTGTGAATGCACATTTATTCCTGAGCAGGTATCCAACCTTTCCATTGGAGCAGAACTTTTGTGATCCAGACAACATTCCAGGAGCAAACACCAATTCCCCCCACTGGAACCACATCCTCACCTCACTCCATGGTGGCCAGAGCCATCCTGGTCCCCAGCCAGAGGTGGTTTTTGGGATGCACCTCATGAAACCATCAATTATTCCCTCCTGGGGACACTCAGGATGGGAGAAACCACCAACACCTGTCTAGGCAAGGATCCGGAAGAAATTCCTTCCCCTGCAGCCAGAGGAAGAGGGAAGTGACGGGTCTGGTTGGGAGGCAGCAGATTCCTGGCGCCAGGGATTTAACCTGGAGCAGAATTTGGGAGTGATTGAAAGCTGGAGGCACCGGTGAGGTTCTGGAGACCTTTTCCAAACAACTTGAAGGACGCAATCCTAAATCCCACTGGGAAATAGAAACAGCAGGGTTTCATTTAAGTAATTTGTTTGGTCCAAGTGTGGAAATACAGGAAAAGGAGGGAAGTCACCCTGAAATATCTATTATTTTGTTCCAGAAATGAAAAATCAAAGCATTTTTATACCAGCACTGAATTTATTTATCTTGGGCATTTTTAAAGGAAGTATTCCCCATTTCATGGGAGCACTGCTGTGGAAGGAAGCAGGCAACCAAGCACCTTTTCGGCAGAGTTTCCCTTTCCTAAGTTTTCCAATCCTTACTCCATAGAATTCCAGAATGATTTAGGTTGGAAGGGACCTTAAAAATCATCTCATTTTTGTCACCATATGCAGGGACACCTTCCACTATCCCAGGCTGCTCCAAGCCCCATCCAACCTGGCCTTGGACACTTCCAGGGATTCAGGAGCAGCCACAGCTTCTCTGGGAGAACTGTGCCAGGGCGTCATGGCTCCCACAGAAAATAATTTCTTCCCAATATTTCCTTAAAATCTATATAACATCCTTAAAAATTCTTTGAAGTGGACAGAGAGGGGCTGGTTCTCCCAGAGGTTGTGTTTTCCTGAGGATTTTCCAAATCAACTCAAAGCAGGGATAGACTGAGGAGATTTTGCCTCTCCAAGGAGTGTCTTAACTACTGCTCTAGAGGGGGTTTTTAAGGGCTGTGTCACAACCTCTCTTTTCCACTGAATATTTATCCTGGAAATATGCAGAAATAAAGGAGGAAGAGGGATAGAAATAATGGGAATGATTGGCTGGTTTGGTTTTTTCCAGAGAGTCCTTACCCTGCAAGGAGATGCCTGACTGGGAGTTCTTTACCTCAGCACAGCCTCAGATAATTTACACCAAGTGCCCAAGGGACACAGGAATTAGGACATGGAATGAGGGACTGTGGGATCAAGGATCCAGCTGGACATCCCTGGTCTTCTTGGAATTAAGGCTGTGCTGACAAAGGAGGTTTCTACAAAGAGAATAATCAGTGCAATACCTGGAAATCACCCTTTCAGCAGGTTAAAAAGTTTGGGATATCCACTCCAGAGCCTGCAGGAATTTGTTGACATGTTCATCCATGAAGGAATAGATAAATTAGGGAAATGTCTTCCTCAATTCCCTGTGTCCTGCACGAAGGAAATTCACCTTTCAGGCATTCTTCTCACCAGTTTAGAGTTCTCATAAATCGTTTCACAAACATCCCTGTGCTGGAAAGTCTTTTACCAGAACTTTCCTTTTTTTTCCTCTCCAAAACCCCTTTTTATTCTCCTTCTCTCAGAATATTTTAGGCAGGTTTGTAACATTGCTGGAAAATTTCCAAGAGTTTCATTTGGAACATGATACCTTTCACTTAAACATAAAAAAAAAAAAAAAAAAAAGAGAGAGGAATAAAAAAAAAATCCAGCTGAAAGATCAGAAGAATTTACCCTGGAGCTGCCCAAGGGAGAGATGAACTCTGGTGAACAGCTTGAGAGGGCAGGCTGGGAAAAGCAGCTTAATCCCCTCTTGTTCACCTTTTAGTTTTGGGATGAAATTGCAGGGTTGGAGTGGAGAAGCCGCTGAGCAGCTGGGGGACATCAGCATGGAAGCCACCTCAGGATTTAGGGACAATGACTCTACCCCAGCTCCCTGTGGGAAATGGAACGAAGGAGAAGAGACAGCACCCAAAAAAAAGAGAGAAGAGACTTCAATGCATGGAGGGCTCTTTCCTTGGAATCTGTTGACCTCGATCCTCTGAAGAGTTTCCAATCCCCAGCAAAGCCCTGGATTCTGCTGGATGAGGAAAAATGGATACAGGAAGCAGTTTGGGCAATTTGATTTATTTTCTGTGATAGTTTTTAAGCAAGATTTGCCCTCTGTTTCTTGTCTCCCTCTAGGAAAAACCTTTTCTCTCTGTGAATCTCATGGCCAGCAGGTCAAGGGAGGTGATTTTACCCCTGTGCCCCACTCAGGTGAGGCCCCACCTGCAGAGCTGCCCCAGCCCTGGATCCAGCTCGGGAAGGACCTGGAGCTGCTGGAGAGAGCCCAAAGGAGGCTCCAGGATGAGCAGAAGGATGGAGCAGCTCTGCTGGGAGGAAAGGCTGCGAGAGCTGGGAATGCTCAGCCTGGAGAGGAGAAACTTTGGGGTGACCTCAGTGTGACCTTCCAGGACCTGAAGGAGCTGCAGAAAATGTGGAGAGAGACTTTGGACAAGGGATGGAGGGACAGGACACAGGGAATGGCTTCAAACTGCCAGAGGGCAGGGATGGATGGGATCTTGGAAAGGAATTCCTGGCTGGGAGGGTGGGGAGGCCCTGGCACAGGGCCCAGAGAAGCTGTGGCTGCCCCTGGATCCCTGGAAGTGTCCAAGGCCAGGTTGGACGGGGCTTGGATCACCCTGGGATAGTGGGAGGTGTCCCTGCCCACGGCAGGGGTGGCACTGGATGGATTTGAAGGTCCCTCGCAACAAAAGCCATTCCATATTTCCCAAGTACCCATAAAGCAAATACATCCCCCTTTTCTTTTTTTTTTGGCACAAAAGAGAGCCCTTTTACTCCTCGAAATTATTAGAAAAGTTGCAAATGGACAAGGTAAAGCTCAGTATTTACAAAAAGAAAAGCTGAACATCTTCCCAACCTCGATGACCTTCAGGCATGGAAACCTCCTGGAAAGTCATGCTCCAAGCCCAGAGACTTCCCACTTTTTAAAAGAATGTTTCAGCTTCTTTTCTGTCAGTATTTGGTTCAGAAAAGGCAAAGTCAGACTTTGGAAGGCAGGAAGGGTCCCAAATAAATGCCAGGAGCCAGGCAGCTCACAGCTGGAATATTTACTCTGTGTGGAAATAGGCACTTTACTCCTTGAAGGAACTCTAAGAATTTTATAAATCTTCTGATAATCAAAGGCTCCTTGGAGTCCTACTGACCTGCCCTGGCCAGCATTTTTAGAGAGTCAAAATAGTGTCATTCTAAGAGGAAATGGCAGTTTTGGAACCATCCACGGGGGAATCTCAGCGGGATTTCATTGGAGCAAAGAGGAGGAGGACAAAAAGAGGCACTGTCTCCTCTGCATGCCAAGAGCTCCTTCCCCTCTGGCTCCACCACCACAATTTTGGCAAATCACCAGGGAAGGAGCAGAATGAGCTCTGCAGACAACCCCAAAAGAGCCCTGGTGCTGTTTCCCTCTGTCCTGTGGGTGTCCTTTGAGTCACATTGTGTTTCCTGCCCTCCCAGCACACAAAGGGATTTTCCTCCAGCTCCGAGCCGTGCTCTGCTCCCTCTCCCCTCTCCCTGCCACCGAGTCCCTCCCTGTCAGACACTATTGCTCCCAGATTAAAACAATAAATGACCCAAGGGTCCCCGCTGACTATTGACACTGGCAATTACAGGGGAGTTAAAGGGGCTGTGTGCTTTGGATGCACTTCAAAGCTTTGTGGGATTCCCACACATGCTCCGAGAGCTGTGGGGTCTCGTTTGAGCTCGCAGACACATGGCCACTTCCAAGGCTGCCATTTCCTATTAACATGAAACCATTATTAGCCACTCACTAAACGCTTCCTGGCGCTCTCCAGCCAGGAAGGAGAGCGTCCCAGACAACGCAACCCCAAGGAAAGGGGCTGGAAGATGGGTTGGTTTCCTAAGGAGCCGTGTCCAGCAGGATTTATCCAACTTTCCACTCCCCCAACGGTGGGTGGGGTTGAAGGGTTGATGTCATTCCTGAGCTCTTGAGCTCAGCATCAATCCTAGCAAATCTGTGAACTTTGTGCACCTAAGGAATTGCAAATGCCATGGGAATAGTTCCTTCTCATTCCCAGGAAAATCCTAAACCTGCCACAGCCCCAGATTCCCTCTGGGTTCTTGCTTAAGGAATTATTTTGCTGGCTCTGAGCACACTCAGACCCCTGTGTTGGTGCTGGTGGAGGAAAAATCTTCTAGGAATTGTCTTCCCAATATTTAGGTGATGTAGATATTTTTATATAAAATCTCCCACTCCACTCTTTAATATCTTGTTTTAACAGAATAAAATATGAGGAAAATGTTATTCCCTATTTTTACCTGAATTCTGGATCTTTTCCTCTATCCAGGTTCTTAATTCTCATGGAAATGGTCTTGGAGCTGATGATGAAGATCCCACTGAGATGAGTTTTGAAGCAAAAAGCCCTTTATATTTTAGGATTTTGTACAGAAAGAACAGTTCTTAGACACTGTAGCCACTTCTAATTAAGAGAGGGTGTTTAGATGCCTCCTTTTGGAAAATCTGGTCCGTAAGGATTTGCTTAAGAATGTGGCAAAAGTGGATAACAGAAATAGGTTTTGATGATGATCCTCCTGCTTTTTCCCACAGTGGAGTCTCATACCTTGAGACAGAGGGAAGCTGATTATTTTAGAAAAGAAAATGGAGGAAAAGAAAGGAGGAAAAAAGGAGAAAAAAGGAAAAAGGTAAAAAGGAGGAGAAAAAAGGAAAAAGGTAAAAAGGAGGAGAAAAAAGGAAGAAGAGGAAGAAGGAGAAGAAGAAGAAGACAGAAAGAAAAGTAAATAGAAGATAAAAGGAAAACAATGGGAAAGAGGAAAAGAAAAAGAACAGACAAAGAGAAGAGAAAGAAAAAAGAAGGATAATAATAGGATTTTTTCTTTAAATTTTAAAGGAGTTCTGGGTTCGGGGAGCCCCACACAGGGTGTGGATGTGAGCTTGGAGCAGCCCCTGCTGTGGGATTGATCCAGCCCCTCGTTATGGTTTTCTTGCTCTGTGCTGAGTCCTCCTGCCCAGGGGCTGCTGTGCCCAGGTCCCTCAGACACTGTCCCTGTCCCTCCCAGACCCCTCAGACACTGTCCCAGTCCCTCTCAGACCCCTTGGACACTCTCCCAGTCCCTCCTGAGCCCCTTGGACACTGTCCCAATCCCTCCCGGACTCCTTGGACACACTGTCCCAATCCCTCCCAGACCCCTCGGACACACTGTCCCAGTCCCTCCTGAGCCCCTTGGACGCACTGTTCCAGTTTCTCCCAGGCTCCTCAGACACACTGACCAGTCCCTCCTGGACTGTCCAGTCTGGGCAGATCCCCATGGAGCTCCCTCCAGGCAGTGCCAAGCCCAAGACACGGCTTTGCCCTCCGTGACTCCCAGAGGTGCAGAGCTTCCCTCAAACCCCAGGCTGAGACCATAAAGCAAACACAGCCCTGCTGTTGTTCCATGTTTCTATTCCGGTCTCATCCTCCCCCTGTGGAGGGCAGGGAATAACCTGGCTGTTGTCCACGGAGCTCCATGTTTCCCAAACCTCTCCTGGGTCACGGTGCCTCGGTGGTGCAAAGGAAAATAAAACACGGCCTTGCTGATGTGGGGAGCAGGAGAGGAGAGCGAAATGTCACGGCGGTGGTGGCTGCACAGAGGTTAAAGCAGGGGACAAAATGATCTGGTTGATATCTCAGCCTGCTCCTGATGCTCCCCAGGGAATGGGCGCATTCCCAAGGCTGCCAGAGCTCCAGGAGCGTTTGGACAATGCTCTCAGGGATGCCCAGGGTGGGATTGTTGGGGTGTGCAGGGTCAGAGTCGGACTGGATGATCCCTGTGTGTCTCTTCCAACTCAGCAGATTCCGTGATTCCATGATTGAGGTTAACCAGCCAAGGTTATTCAAGGTTATTCCTGCTCCTGTTATGGGAAGGCACCAGATCCAGGTGGAATCAGGCTCATGACACAAGGAATTCATGTATGGAGCAGGAGCTGGGCTTCTCTGCTCTCCAACTTCATCCTCATCATCCCGGGAAAACTGGGAGAGATACAAGGAGGAGTTGAACCCACTTGAAGCAACATCATTTGAGGAGGAATCAGCACTTCCAGACTTGTACCCACAGCAATTCCCACCATTCCAGGACACAACTTTTTCCTGAAAGAGTTTTTGGGAATCAGGCCACTGTCCCTGTCATGATTTGCTCTCTGGGACCTCTACCAGAGCTGCCACTACTCCATGTCTCACCCTCTGAGTGGATTTTAATTAAAAATAAGGATCTGATTGGGTGGGAAGAGCCCTCTTGCCACCCCTGGAAGTTTTCAAGACCAGGTTGCTTTGCTCTTCCAAGCAAAACCTATCTCCACATGCAGAACAAATCATCCAAAATAACACAGTATCACCATAAAAGGTGTTATTCTAATAAAAAACATCCAGTTTATCTTAAAATAATTTAAAAATGGATATTTTGTATAGGAAAAATCCAACTGAAAAAAACCACACGCAGAAAAGTGAAATATTCGTTGGTTTAACCCCAAAGTAATTCAAGGGGAAATCGTGACAAGGAGCCATCATATCCAGGTAAAAAAAAGATTTGGCTTTTAAATGATCACAGTGAAATTTGTTTTTCCTTGTGTTCAACTTTAATCTTTGTGTATTTAAACAGTTTAAATGGTCTCATTCTCTTGTGTGCACAGTAAATCACCTGAGGGTTTGTTTTTTCCTTGGCAGGTGATTCCTGCCTTTGAGTTTGTGCTGTGTGGTGAGACAGCAGTGGGATATCCCGATGGATATCCAATTCCTGCCTCTGTAAGAAAGAAAAAACTGAGGATGAAGGTGCTGAGCCGAATCCTGCTGAATTTTATGGAGCTGTTTCCACGAGTTCTGGAGAGAATTCTCCATCTCTAAGTGTTTTTGCATGTTTCTACTTGGAGACAGGGATATTGGTCACTCCAGACAATGAAATCATCCCGTTCCATGAGCCATCTGATAAATGCTGGGAATGATCCCACATCCTATAGAAAGAACTCCACCCTCTCCTTCCTTATTACAAACACTACAAAACACAGCTCATTTTGTGTCTTGTAAAGGAAAAATCTCCGGAATAAATCTTGAGACTCCTGCAGACAGGGACTTGTTATTAATTCCCTCGTCAGCCAATTAAGCGTGGCCTCAATATCCCAAAGGATTTTCCTGCCATGGATATCAAAGGCAGCCTCTCCCTCTCTCTAAGCTCTGGATGGTTATTTAGGTCCACTGCTCACTCTTGGCTTGGGTTTGCCTCCTTTTGCACATCAGTTAAGGCCCCTCTGAGCCTGCAGTCTAAAAATATTTTATGTAAAACCAGGAATAAAACCCAACCCTAGCCCAACTCCTTTGTCAGAGGCACTGAACTCACCAGGCCATGGTTTGGCCTCTCCTCCTCACCTCCCTTGTCACAACCCAGCAGCTGGAAGGGAGGAAAATATATCCTCTTAAAATTTGGAAGGATCACAAAATGAGTTGAGTTGGAAGGATCTGAAAGCTCATCTTGTTTCATTCCATGGGCAGGGACACTTCCCACTACCCGAGGCTGCTCCAAGCCCCGTCCAACCTGGCCTTGAACACTTCCAGGGATCCAGGGGTAGCCACAGCTTCTCTGGAGGCCTCACACTGTCCCAGGGAAGAATTTCCTTCTAAAATCTAACCTAAATATCTTCTTTTCATTTAAAACCTTTCCCCCTTCTATCACTGCCTATCACTGAAAAAGAGCTTCCATGACTGAAAAGTCAATTTTTTTTCCCAATTTCTAGCAATCAATATAATAACAATTTTGCATCATTCCAGGCTTAGCCTCGTTGTCTAAAATCCCTCCACATCAAGTTAAAGAAGCAATTATCCATGGAATATAATTTACTCCTACACATCAGAGACAGGTGGGGTGGATTCACCTTCCAGATGTGTTTTATGACCATAGAAGGAGTGGATGGAGATCTAATTCGAGATCATGGAATGGTTTGGTTTGGAAAGGACCTTAAAATCCTCCAGTCCCATCCCTGCCATGGGCAGGGATGCCTTCCACTATCCCAAGGTGCTCCAAGCCCCGTCCAACCTGGCCTTGGACACTTCCAGGGATGGCAAGAGGGCTCTTCCCACCCAATCAGTTCCTTATTTTGCTCCAAGCCCTGTCCAACCTGACCTTTTCCATCCTCTCAATCTCCACCTTCAGTGCCACCCATCTGTCACCCACAGGCCTGTA
Organism: Corvus kubaryi; assembly: GCF_017639235.1. Classification (NCBI taxonomy): domain Eukaryota; kingdom Metazoa; phylum Chordata; class Aves; order Passeriformes; family Corvidae; genus Corvus; species Corvus kubaryi. Next base: position 57,352,193 of record NW_024581137.1, read on the forward strand.
AAAGACCAAGTCATGGAGACAGGACTCGGCTGATTAATCATGGAGGGAAGTGAAAATTCCTAATTTTTTTGTGGAAAGGTGGCTGTTTATTCCCCCTCTGCTTTTCTGCCCTCTCTTTCTTCATCTGGTTTTACACAGATGTTAAATGCAGCTCTTCTGTCCAAATCAGCCCGAGTAGGAAAACCCACAAACCCAGTTAGCTGGCAACAGCCCAAACCCATTCCCGTCCATTCCAATTTATTGGGAGACAAGTGCTGGCACGTTCCTTCCAGATACATCATCAAATTAATGGCCATCAGAGGCCTTTCTTCGAGAAATGGGGAGGGAGTGAAAGTTATAAACCCGGCCAGGACATAAATAATAGGACCATGGCATGGAAAACAAACCACCATTTGCTGTTAGTTACGGACTTCCAGCCTGGAAGTGACAAAAAACAAACAAAAGGAATTTGTTATGTACATTGAGGTTGGAGGAGTGGAGGAACCACGCAGCTTTTGGGAATATTCAGGGAAAAGGGATCCGGCCAAGTGTATTTCTGCCATAAATCTGTATTTCTGCCTGCTGTTTGCTTATTATAGCAGAGGGGTTGTTGAAATTCACGGAGATGAGCGGCAGAAAATTGAAAAGAAATAATAAAAAAAGCAACTTTTCTTTCTTTTTCCTTAAAGTTAGTGAAGGGCGAAACCACCCCCAAGCCAAAAGGGTGGGACTCAGCAGAATCCCACTACAAGATGAGGCATTGGGGAAGTTATATCCAGGAATTTCAGGGTGGGGCTTCCAAAGTAGCGGGAGAGTGAAATCCTTCTCACCTCGATTTAGCCGCCGGGAGGTGAAATGTCTCCAAGGGGTGACTCCCAATCACCTCCAGGAGACACAAGGTGAGAAAAATGACTGGTGCAGGCAAAGTGTTTAGAATTCCTCACTAACCCACATTTTATTACTCACACATCATTTAATGACCTGACAATAAGCTCCATGTTTTCAGTGTGGAGATTCCTCCTGATGGATAGAAAATGGACCCTGGGATGGGAGTCATTTGTGAGGACCACCAAGTCCTTTGGAGCTTTGGAGAAGCTCTGCTGTGAGGAAAGGCTGAGGGACTTGGGATTGTTCAGCCTGGAGAAGTTTCAGGGTGACCTAATTTTGGCCTCCAAGTACCTGACGGAGCCGACAAGAAACATGGAAAGAGAAAATTTCCAAGGGCCTGGAGTGACAGGAAAAGGGGGAATGGCTTCAAACTGACAGAGAGTAGGTTTAGATGGATTCTAAATCGACTCTTTGGGATAACGGGAAGGAATTCTTGGCTGTGAGGAGGCCCTGGCACAGGTCGCCCAGAGCAGCTGTGGCTGCCCCATCCCTGGAAGTGTTCAGGGCCAGGTTGGACAGGGCTTGGAGCATCCTGGGACATTGGATGGTGTCCCTGCCCATGGCAGGGGGAACTGGGCGATCATTCAGGTCCCTTCCAACCCAACCCATTCCATGATTCTATAATTCCATGATTTGAGATCCTCAGTGGCATCTGAGACTTCTCACAGGGCTGAGAGATGACTCAGGGTCTCAAGACCACCCTTCTGTTCTGAGGGAGCACCTAAAAATCATTTGGATTTCAACCTTCTGAAGGATTTGAAAGGGAATTAGAGGCCTTTTGTGAGCCCCTGTGGGAGGTGCAGATCTGCATTTGTTACAGTGGGACTGAAATATCTCTGCGTCATAAAGACCAAGGCTCAGTCCAATGTTGGAAGCCCATCCAGAGGCTTCTGATCCCATTTGATCCCATCCCTTGGCCATCCTGGATTTCCTCACAAGGAGAAATGATGCAGAGTCCGCAGAAGATCCGTGTTGGTTTGTAGCAGGAGACTCTACAGTGATTAAATCAATGATAATGAGGCAAATGAAATACTCCCAGAAAGTGGATTCATCCAGGAAGGAATTACAGCTTCAGAGCCCAGGCTTGAAGCCGAAGCAGCTTCCCGGTGTAATTTAAAGTCACTGGGTTTCAACGTGAAAAATTAAGAATCAGATTCTCAAAAAAAAAAGAAAAAAAAGAGGCAAATTAAATATAGGAGATTAAATAGAGGAGATCTGAGGAACAGGGAGATGGCTGCTCAAGGAAATGACTGCACAAGGCAAAAAACCCAGATTATTAAACCAACGACTTCCCATTTAGTCCTGGATTAAGGAATAATAAAATGAAGAATTAGATTGGGAATGGGGAGGTGCAAAGATCTCCTCTGTAATAGCACTGAGGACACAGAAGGTCTGGCAGAGAATATTTGCCAAGTTTTTGGGGTCACTTCTTAGAAAGTCATATTGTTCCTCATATTGATTTGCCATTTAACTCTGATGAGGATGAGAGGTGTATCATAAGTACAAATACTATGTAAATTTTGACCCAAAATGCAACATTTGAAGGAAAAGAGTTGATTAAAAATGTTCTCTCTGCATTTTGGAAAAACAAAACAGGTTCTGTTCAGTCCAACTTTAAGAACTAAGACAGGGCTTTCATTTTTCTTAATTAATTTGGTGAAATTTAATGACCAAATAACAAGGAAATACTCAGAGGAGGAAGGGAATAAATGAGGTTAAAAGGGAATTAATCTGCTTCAGAAATGTCCCTGCAAAATAAAGCAATAAAATTAAGAACTGACTCTGATGTCACCAAAACCCATCCACCTTCACATCCAGGGAAAAGCTGAGGATAACTCTACTCATATCCCTGGGATATTTTAGTTTTCCCCTCATGCAACTGAGACCAGAATGTTTACAGGAATCTGGTCTAGAAAATCTCGGAAAACTTAGGGCTGATTCAAATTAGTTGAATAAAGAAAAACGAATGAGGAAGGGAGGTGCTTAACCAAAACCAGCCATTTAAAGCACGGGATATTCCCATCAGGAACCTGTAGGAAACCTGCTGCTTTCTTGGGAAGTAGGGATGACTAGAAATCCCTATGGAATAATGATTTGGGGTGGTGCCAGAACCTCGAAGAAAACTTTTAAGACCAGCTAAATCATGAGTCTGGTAGGATGGAGAAAGGAATTTTGAGGGGAGGAGTTGATGAAGGAATCATCCTGGAAGCGGAAGATGAATCCTATGGGAGAGTTATTCCACCCCTGGGAATTCTGCACATTTAGCTGCTGATAAGGACTCTTTATCAAGGATTGTGTTTCTCCCTGCATCCTCATTAACTTGGGTCATTCCTGCATTTCCCCCGGCTGGAGTGTTGGATCCATCAGGATCCTTGCTCTGCTTCCCCGATTAATTCCAGGGGAATGGATCCCACCAGAGCACCTGGCTCGGTGAGCTGGAAGATGCTGGAAATCCCACAGAGCACAGACTGAGACATGGAAGTGTCAATCACATTCACTGGGCGCCTACAGGAGCAGGGACAGTTGGGAATGTTGGGAATTTTCAGGAATGCGCCCACAGGCAGAGCCTGGTGCCTGCAGCTATCTGGGGGAAAAGCCAAGGAATTATTCCTGCTTTTCTCTAGGAACAGAAGTGACTTTGGCCAATTCCCTGCTTTTTACAGGCTTTCCTTGGCCTCTCCTACTCAAAATTAACAGTTGGTTTCCTGTTCTGATCCTTCAAGTGGCTAAAAATGATTAACACCCCGTGATTAACACAAATCTCAGCTAATTGGTGACTTTTTATGGCATTAATCGACAACCAAGTGAAGAATTTCTTCAAAAACACTGCAAAATCTCGTTTCCCCCCCCCCCCCATTTTTCTTTTAGTTTGGAGAGTTTCAGCTTTGTGCTCCCAAATCCCAGCGTGGGGAAGTGCCAAGCTCTGGTTTCTCTGGGCATATGATTCCCATTTCGGGACACACTCGGATGGATCCACGTCAAAAACTCCTTTAAACAGAGCAATTCTTTAAACGAGCTCAGAACTCAAGCACAACCAGGGATTTAATTTGCCAGCTCTAAACAAATTAGGAACTTTAAATAAACATCTTCTCCTTGAATAAACATCTTCTCCTGCTTTAAACCAGTCAAAGGCAAGGGAAGCACCCAGCTGCTTCTAATAAAAATGTTGTGGAAATCAAGAGAGTCCCAGATGGCAACGTTTATTTGTTGTTTTCCAAAGGGAATTTTAATTTGGATTGAGGCTCGGTAATTTCTTTTCTTACTTGATTTCCCTCAAGCAACGTTCCAGCAGTTTTCCCAGTTTGGATACTCAGGCTGAAATTCTCATCTGGAAGAGTTTTTTGTTGTTCATGGAAGTTGGGATCCAGTGTCCATCAAAGTCCATAGGATTCTTTCTAGGATTCCAAAAGACTTTGGGTGAAATCTGTGGAATTTGAGCAAAAGCCCAAGGAAATAACAGAAAGGTTCTTTTAAAAGAAGATGCCTGAGACTCTTTGAGAGCAGTGGACCTATTCTGACAGAGGCGTCCCACAAATGAAAACATTTAAATTAATGATAAACTTATTTCTTTCAGATTTTTAAATATATGAAAGTAAAATAAATTGAACGTTTTGGTGTGAAGTTGGGGGTCTTTTAAAATTTGTTATCCTTTCTTTGCCCTCTTACAAAAAAAGAGGAAAGAAACGAAATTAAAAATTGAAAATGTTAAATCTGTTTTATAAAGGGTTTTAAATGCAATTTTTAAAAGGTTGCCCAGAGAAGCTGGGGCTGCCCATGGATCTCTGGAAGTGTCCAGGGCCAGTCTGGACAGGGCTTGGATCCCCCTGGGATAGTGGAAGGTGTCCCTGCCCATGGCAGTGGTGGATGATCTGTAAAGCTCCTTCCAACCAAACCCATTCCATGATTCCATGATTATTTCAAAGCTTTTCCAAACCGTGACATAAATCATTTTCATCCCCTAAAAATAACTTAGAGAGATTTATTTCACTTCCTTTTTAAGTGGAAAGAAAGGGAATTTTTTACCATAGAATTTAAATTGCACTTCCCACTTAACATCAGCCAGATATAAACAGTGACTGGATATGGAATTTAATCCTGGTCTATAGAACTGGGTTTAAGTCCTCCTGGGCTGGGAGCAGCTGGCTCGGCAGAAGAGTTGCTTGGTCCTGTGAAGTGTCAGGTCCTAAGTATGAACCAACTGCTTGGTTTTGAGCTGTTGACTTTAAGATCAGTGGGTTTATCCCAAATTTCCTTGATATTCTTTTGATATTTTGGCTTTGTCCAGTTCTAGCTGTGACTCGAGGTGAGAGAGGGTCTGTGGTGAAGCCCACTCTGCTGTATTCCTTACCCTGGAAAGCACCAGGAGATTTCTGAGAGATGAATTGAGATTAGGAGGGATGATTCCATTAATCTCTTTCCCAACCCGAGAGAAAATATTAGCTCTTTAATGAAGATCACGGTTCTCCTGCAGGACGAATAAATCCATTTCAATGGATGAGAGATATGAAGATTTCTCTGTTAAAACACAAAGAAAATGCAAAACAAGCTTTCATCCTTTGGGAGAAAAGAAGTTGGATGCATAAATAAATATAACTCTTTTTTTTTTTTTTTAAATATCAAGCTTTTATTTTGCAATTTTTCCAGGTTCCCTTTTAAGTGACCAGCCAGAGGCAAGTGGTGCATAGAAAATTTCTTGGAGTTTCTCTGTGAGGAAAATTGAAGGGAAAAACAAGGAAGAATAGGAAAAAAAATGGAGTTTTTTAGCTGAAATAGAGGATGTAATTTGATAAAAAAAATCCCTTCAAGAAAACTGTTCAGTCTTGGGTGGAGGGGAGGTGGATAAGAAATAAGAAGATATAAAATGCTGGTGGAAAGTTATGGCAACAGCTTGAGTAATAAATACATGGCTTGAGTAATATATCCATATATTTATTAGAGTATCCGGTATTGTTCTTTTACAGCGCATTTAATGGTCCCAGAAGATATGGAGGAAGTCTTGCGCTGCTGGAGCCCAGATCTTTGGGATCAGGAAAAGAAATCCCACCCAGAAGCAGAGCATGAGTAGCTGAGAGGAAAAATCACTGAGAAATAAGCTCTAATTAGGAGGTCAATAAGCAGAAAGAGTAACGAGGCACCCGAAGGAGATGCCCACCCTAAAGAGCACATCCTTCCTTTCATTCCCACGGAGGTTCATTGGGATAATCCCGACATTGGTATGGATCAAGCTGAGTCTCTCTCTTCCTGCTTTTTTTGGGTTTGTCTGGTTTCTTTTCTATTTTGTTATTTATGGGGTTGGTCACCCAGCAGAAGTGAGAGCAGGGGCAGGAAGGGGCTTCCTGCTCCACTGAGGATTGTCCAGAGGTGCCTCTCCCACTGGAATTAATCAGTGCAGGACCAGCAGAGCTTGACTCTGGCTCCCAGTGAAGCAAGATCCTGGAAAACATCTGCCAGGGTGGAAAGAAGGAACAACAGACGGGAGAGAAGAGGGAGAGCTGGGATGTGGAATGATGAAAGCTACAGAGCTGCCAAGGGGTGATCCAAAGCCTTCACCTGAGTCAGTGACTCACAGCTGAGGTCAACGGGCTTTGGATCAAAGTCAAAAAGACTCTTTTAACATTTCCAAAGCTGGGATTGTCCACCTGTGATGGGTTCTGATCTGGAAAAGCCAAGGAACAAATCATAGTAAAAGCCTCAAAAATATTTTAGGTTGGACAAAGGATGAGGGAGGTTGACTCCCCATGAAAACCTTGAGAGGTCCATAAACCAGAAGAGGCAGAGCACCAAAAATTCCACTGTCTTTTCCTTGCTCCTGTATTCCATTAGCACTGGGATCTTCCCTATAATCTGCCACCCCAACGCACTTGCAGAAGAAACCAGGGATGGCTTGTGAACAAAGAAATCATTCCCAAATATTTGGATAAGATTCGATTTCTTGAGTCTTGATTCAAGCAGGAGCTACATTGACACAACTGAAAATTTCAGCAGTGCTGAGAACTATCGATGGGGAAAAAATCCCAAACAATTAGACAGATGTGCAAAAACATTGGGATGATCCCAGAATTTGCTGCACTGTCCATCCACACTTATGGTCTGGAGTCAAACCTCAAGGTGACCAAACTGGAACTACTTCAGGATCATCTTAAAATGCTGTTTAAGCTTTTTCGCATTCTCTGGGGAACATTCTGGGTGCAGCTTCAGCCTGGCCATCAGTTTTTTCCCATCTGCCTTATGAAAAGTCCAAGGAAGAATTGATCCTGCATGGAAGCACCAAAATCTTCTAGACAGGACAGGACAGGGAATCTCCGAGGCAGCAGCTCCCAGGAGCACTCTGAATTTCAATCTGTTCTAAAATACAGCCGAAGAAAGTCTCATCTTTCCTTTCTGCCAGAGTTCCAGGCTAATGATAATAACTTTAAATCCTTTCATCCCTTAATGGCCCAGTTATTCCACCAGAAAGGCACATTAAAAGGGTTATTAACATGCAGGAGGCAGAGCACAGGATAAGACAGGATAAAACACTAATCCTGGAGCTGGAGCAGCTTTTTCCTCATCAAAACTCCTTGTGCAGATGTTTCTCAGCATCATAACCCAGCCTGGTCTAAGTACCTGAAGGCACATCTGGATTATAGATTCTGCCAAGAAACCTTTCAAAGCATGGAGGTACTTTATGGGGGAAGTGCTCCTGCAAAAATCGGCTGTCAAATCCCACGTCAAACAAGGAAATGGGAATCTGCTTGTGGAAATGCTAAAGCTGGTCCCGGTATTGTTATTCCAGATGAAGAACTTCCACCTGCTCCAAAGCTCCTTTGCAGAGGCTGGAGCATTTTTGATGATGTGTGTCTGTCTTTAAAAGGATATATGGAGTGTAGGAATGGTTTATAGTCGGATTCATCAGGGCTGGCCTCGTTCAAGGAAGCGCTGAAGAACCCTCAGGAGACCCCTGAGTGCTGCTACCGTGACCACACCACAAGGTAAATTCTGGAAGAATTTTAGGAGGAAGGAATTATCCCAGGGCCAATTCTCAGCTGGCTCAGCTTGCACAGTCCTGGCACTGTCTGGTAGAATCAAACCTGCCAAAAATCCCTGGAAGGAATCTCCTGGGGAAGTTACAGGCTGCTTGAATCTCCGAGAGCTTTGCTCTTCTGGCTTTTTCTTTGTTGCCAGGTGGGCAAGGAAAAGTTTTGTAGTCAAAATTCCCTGTGCAACAAAGAATTTTGGAATCAAAATTCACTATGCAATGAACAGTTTTGGAATCAAAATTCCCTGTGCAACGAAGAGTTTTGGCATCAAAATTCCCTGTGCAACAAAGAGTTCTGGAATCAAAATTCCCTGTGCAATGAAGAGTTTTGGAATCAAAATCCTCTGTGCAACGAAGAGTTTTGGAATCAAAATCCTCTGTGCAATGAAGAGTTTTGGAATCAAAATTCCATGTACAAAAAAGAGTTTTGGAATCAAAAATCCCTTGTGCAACGAAGAGTTTTGGAATCAAAATTCCATGTACACAAAAGAGTTTTGGAATCAAAAGTCCCTGTGCAAGGAAGCGTGGGTGGCATAAAGTTGGAACTACAGGATTTCAGAATTACAGAAATGTTATCCCACGAGTCTTGAGGAATTTGTATGGATTGTGCCATGTCCATGAAGTCTGCAATGATGATGAATTCTTCAATATTTTTGAATCCTTTGTTCAATTACTGTCAAGTTGAACACTTTAACTTCCAGCTTCCTACAGTTAATGAAGGAAAAGTGTGGTTGGGAAAGAGAATCTGTGATTTTTTTACCAAAATAAAACTTGGACTTGCCCATATTAAACACTTAGGGGTCTACAGAGGCAGGAGATCATACAAAACCCCTAATTTCAGATTTCCTTTAATCCAAACTTTAGACACACCAGAATTTAACCTTGAGAGAGATCTCGTGCTCTAGGAAACCCAACTTCATCTGTTTCATCACTCAGGACTGATTAAGTCTCTTGCCAGCAATAATAATTCTGATTTTTCCTATCCTTGTGTCTCTTAACAGAAATTGTTTGGCTCTGCCTGTTTGTTTTTGATCAATCTCTGCCTTTCTCCAGAGTATCCCTGAGTAACAGGGCTTTGAGCAGCACATGGAGCAATCACCCACGTACTTGGGATTTTTTCCTGTTCCAAGCAGGATGGAGCCAGCTTTATATTAAATCATTTGCATTTTAGGATTTCCCCCAAAGCTATTTCTTGTCAGAAGCCCAGGGACTGTGATCCCTCCGTGCTTCGTGTTTTCTTGGAGAATTCCACGCAGAATCCTGCTGGCCATGATCCCAAACAGGTTATAGTGCTAATGGATTTTGCTTGGAGCCAATCCACTTCACCCTACTCTCATTTTATGCTGAATTCAAGCACCTCGTTGTCACTGATTCTCACATGACCGGACCCACAACAGGGTCTGAACTTGTTTTTATTTCTGTTCAAAGTTAAAATCAAATGAATGCCTTTGGAGAAGACACTTGCAGGAAAGCATTTCCACTTTTAACTGGAAACAGCTTTGTCTGTTCTTGACAACAGATTGAGCTTCTCAAAAGCCAAAATTCATTCAAAATTCAGATTATTTTGCCTTTTTCTTTCATAAAATAAAAGGAATTCCTAAAAAGAGAGCCATGGATTAATGGGACCAGCTCAGATGTTTTGCTCTGTGTTCCATGGCCATGTGGATACCCATCAAACCAGGTAAGTGATAAGATTTAGATAAGAACATCTCACCTCTCCAGAGCTCTGCAAGTGGCCTGAAGAGCCCAAAATGATCTGTCCAGAGCTCCAAAATGATTTGTAAGGAATTGCACGTGGAACCAGAGGAACTGGATGGGAGGTAAAGCCCTCGTGCAGCATTTCCACATCCAGGCTGTACCTGCTGTACCTAATCCGAGCTGAAGCGACGACCACCGTGGGACTGGAATACCTTTCCCTCAGTTTTCCCACTGCCAGTGGCTTTGGAAACCACTCAGAGCAGCACACAGGGAGGCCACATTCCTGCAGTCATCCCTTATGGGGGACTGAGCTTCCTCCAGCCAGGCCAACCCACCGTCAGTAACATGAGATAAATCTGCTTTCCAGGCCTTTTTGGCTCTTCTCTCTGGAACCACAGTGGCTGGAGAGAGGGCTCCATGACTGACTCTTTGTCCTGGAAAAGAAAAAATAAAGCTTCTACGTGTGCGTGTGTGCGTGTGTAGGCTCTGCTTCATAACTCTGCCTGAGGGCAAGTTCTTTCAGGCTTGAGTGTTTAATTTATTAAACTTATTGGATTGTGATTTTAGGCCCCTCCTAGTGAACATCACTGGATGGGAACATCATTCCTCAAAGAGGACAGCCCAGAGGGGAAGCCTTTTCCTTCTTTTTCCAGCAATTGTTGTGTGCCTTTTGCTTATCCCTTTTCCCTGGAAGGCCCAGGAATGAGGCCTGGTGACCCACGGGCACACGGGACACTGCTAAAACAGGGAACACTCTGGGTCCTGTGTTTGTGAGGTCCCCGTTGGCCCTGACCAGCCAAATCCTGGAATACTGTGGACAGTTCTGGTGCCTGCAACGTAAAAATGACATGGAACTGTTGGAGCAAGTCCAGAGGAGGCCATGGAGTGGATAAGGGGACTGGAAAATCTTTCCTGTGGAGACAGGCTGGGAGAGCTGGAGAAGAGAAAGTTGGATGGAGATCTCAGAGCAGCTTCCAGGATCTAAAGGAACTACAGGGAAGCTGGAAAGGGACTGCAACTGCAGCGACAGGACAAGGGGAATGGCTTTAAGCTGACAGAGAGTAGGTTTAGATGGGATGTAACACAGATCCGTGCCGTAAATCAAATCTCTCCTGATGGGAGAGAGTTTTTAAAGTCCTTACCAGGAGTTAGTTCAAGAGACAAACTGAGACTTTCAGCTTTCACTGCTGCTAGCTAGTTGTTTATTAAGTCTTACCAGAGAAATAGAGTCACTAGCAAGACCCAGACACAGCACAGAGCAGAGAATTCAGGAGAAAGCAAAATTTTCAAGATTTACACAGCCTTTTAAAGATAATTTAACCAGTGGTTACTAAAAATGTACATTATTTTCACTTTTCTACCAATTATTCGGTAACACGGACAGGAACTGCGGAATTTTTTGTCCAATCATCCCAAACTACTTTTACTGCAGAATATGGAGTAGTAGAAGAAGGAGAAGAAGGTTTGGAGAACAACAACAATCCTCCATTTTGATGTTTTTTACTCTTATCTATTTACCACAAAGAGAAGCCCAAAACCTCTAAATTTTTCACCCTGTGACAATCTTACATAGTAGTCTATCCCCTAATTCACACCACTGCATTTTCTAGTTCTTGTCTAATCGTACGCAGTTTTTTCCAAGGTTAGAGGTCAAAACAGTGTTGTTCAGGGGGTGAAACCCCTTCAAAACAGGCAGAGAAACATTCTCTGCGCTCTGGGTTCCTACAGGAGGTTAGGAAGGAATTGTTCCCTGTGAGGGTGGTGAGGTCCTGGCACAGAGAAGCTGTGGCCGCCCCATCCCTGCCGTGAGCATCTTCAATGGGATCAGGTTGCTCCAAGCCCTGTCCAGTCAGACCTTGAATATGTCCAGGGATGGAATATCTACCATGTCTAGGTAACCCGTGCCAGTGTTTCTCCACTGTAATCACAAAATGTTCTTCTGGTCTCTGGTCTGAATTAACCCTCCCTCAGTTTAAAACCATCACCCCTTGTCCTGTCACAGCAGGCCCCAGTTAAAAAGTCTGTCCCCATCTTCCTTAAAGTATTGGAAGACTGCAGTACGGAGTCCCCAGATCCTTCTCCAGGCTGAACAATCCCAACTCTCTCAGCCTTTCCTCATGGGAGAGGTGCTCCAGCCCTCTGTCCTACCCTCTCTTTCTCTAGGTGGCTCTTAGATTGGGGCGGATCAACCATTCCCATCCCAGCTCCTTCTTGACCTCTGTGCAATTCCCTGTTGGAGCTGAGGAGCAGGAAACCAACCCCTGGATGCTCTATGGACTCCTCATAGCTAGAACCATTTCTTGGTCTATTTTTTCCCACACAGCCTTGGTTTAGTCTGGCAGAAGCAGGCTGCCCACACCAAGGGGAAATATCAACTATTTTCATCCACAGCATGCTCTGGGTTTCCCCCAAACCTGGCCTGAAGGACTTTTTCACAGCTCCTGATGATGAAAGAAATGAGGAGGACGTTGCTGGTTCCACACTGGGATTTCAGCTTTTTCTGAACAGTCATTGACTTATAAATTTTCATTTTTGGCAGGTGTTCAGAGTGAATTTAAAGATAAAGGAACCAGAAATGGCATGAGAATCCCACTTCCTTAGGCTCCAGTAATTATTTAAGTCTGTCCATCCACCAATTTAATCACCATCAAAAGAAAGCGCTTCCTCATGCAGATCAATTTTCTCTTAAGTCCTCCATAGATTTCCACAGCTTCCAGGGAATTTTAGGCCAGAATTTTAGGCTTATTCTGCTCCAAAGGGACAAAAACCACAAAACAATGGCAGGAAATATCAATATCAGGAAATATCACAGCCGGGACCTTGGAAAATGGCAGGAATCACACGGATGAAGGTGAAGGTGTCTATTTCCAGGATGCAGCAGGGAATTCCAGCAGAGCTAAGGTAGGAGAACAATCCATAGAGGGATATATGACTTTTAAGGAAGTTTTTTCTTCTGGTTTTGCCATAATTTAAAATTGTTATCTTTGGGAAAGATGGTTTGATTTAGTTGTTGGGATTTTTTTAATCAGTGGAATCCATCCAATTCCTTCAAAAAATTTTGGGTACTAAGACGGTTATTTTTGCGCATATTTAAATGTGCAAGGCTATGGAATAGATTCCCAGATTCCCAAACTCCAGAAAATCTGTCATGACCTACTTTACTCATCTACTTCCCTCATTCCTTACACTGAACTTTCGGATTTTGGATTCTGGGGGGTGGATTCTAAGCTTGCACCATCTGCTTTCATTCCAAATTAGGATGAGAAGATTAATTCTTCCTTCTTTCACTAAATGGAAATGCATCTGTCAAAATGTTTTCCTTCAGCATTTTTTTTGTGAAAAAAATGAAATATTTCAGCATTCCTTGAAATGGGATTGTTTCACTTGGATTCACTGAGCTGACCGGAAGTATTTTATTTGACATTGGTTCAATGCTAATGTGCTTTTAGGGTTGGTTTTTTTCCTTCACTGTGGCCTGTTGCCACCTGGAAGTTCTCACCCCAAGTCTGCTGCCGTTGTTATCAACTTTGGGACAGGTTTTTTGTCCTTCCCAATTGTCCTTCCTAGAATTCCATAGCAGCACAATCTCCATCGTCGGGCATTTATAGGATTGAACAGATTTCATTCAAGTTTTTCCATCGTTCTTCCAAAGGAATGACCTGGTTGGACAAGAGAATGACAGACATCCAACAAAAACTTTCCCATGGTTTTGAGATTAAAATTCTGTTTCAGAGGACTGGAGCTGCTCCTCGTACAGATGTAGAAAATCCAGGTTTCCTTCCTCCCACATTTGACCTCTGCTGGGAGCTGTCACATGCTTGGATCCTTCCCATCACTCAGGCTTCAGCTGGGAGGGAATTTTGGAGATAAATTGCCCATGGATTAGGTTGACACAAGGCGGGAATTCAAACAATGGATAAATGTGGCCATTCATGACATGGTTTAGTGGACGTGGGGGTGTTCAATTAAAGGTCGGATTGATGATCTTGGAGGTTCTTTCCAACCTTAATGATCCTGGGATTCTACAAAACTCAGGCAGCACATGATAAGATCTCAGCTCTCTCCCAACTTTTTTCCTGTGCTTCCCTCCCTCTTATTCCTTGATGTCCCTTGGATGTTGCAACCCCCAAACTTCCCCCGCTGCCGATGCCAAGGGCTCTTGCAGGAATGTGGCTGGAAGTTACCGAGCCAGAGGTTTCTCTCCGGAGATTTTCCCAAAGTAATTCCATCTAACGGAACAAAAGCTCCAGAAAAATCCTGCGTTTCTTAGGAACCAGATGTTTTCATGCCTTGCCAACGCCTAATAAATGGCAATGTATTCACACTGTCAAGTCTGCAAACGTAATAAATTACATTTAATGCTGATATAAATACAGAAAACCACAGGGAAAAGAGACAAGGAAAGTGTGTCTTATTTGAGAGGGAAGACGCTGGTGTGAGATTTCACTCAGGCACGTGTGGGTGTGGATCTGAATACATCTGTTTATATCCCTATATATCTGCATATATATGTATGTATCTGAATATATCTTTATATATTGCAAGTGAATGGTACCAATTACCTGAATGGTTCTGGGTTACTCAAGCAAGACTCACCTGCAAAACAGTTTTTAAAAAAGGGAAGAAAAGGAGAATTTCTCATGTTTTACAAATTGCCATTCAAAAGTCCAAGTTAAACCCTTAACCCTGACTAAAGCTTCCCACAATTCATCTCCTGCTTTTCAGCCTCAGCGCCCTGGCTGGTACTGAAAATTAAAGTTATTGCAGGAAATTCTGACAGCTACCAAAAAATAACGTCCATAGTCAAGGCTTTGAGGGAGTCAGGACTGTCTGGTTGCCTAAAGAATTCCAGCTCCTGGCTCCAGGGACTGGATCCTAGAGATTCCTGCTCCATCATCCTGCAGCACGGGGAGAAATCAGACTAAAATTACTGATAAAAAACAAATAAATAAAACCAAAATTGATATAAAAGTAACTCCTGTTCTGCCCAGTTGTTTCTCCTTGAGTTGAAAATTAATTTGCATAGGCAAAACCTCATAGTCCAAAATCTGTTAATCCTCAGAGTTTCCAGACTGGACCAAGTGATGGAGATGAGCAAATATTTAGGGGTTTTGTGCTGGTTTTTGGTTACACATGTGGGCTGGTGCTGTCAGTGCATTAACAATTCCCTCTGGTGCTTCCTGCAGCAAAATCTGTCCAATATCTGCTTTAATTGCCATGCCTGAGGCCAGACCGAACCATTCCAAAGTCCAAGAAAGTCTTTTCCCTTGATTTCAACACGGGCTGGATGAGATCTTTCCCATTTCTGAGCACAATTTGATGCTGTTATTGATACCCTGGCAAAGTGCTCACCCAGATCTGTCACTGGGGATATTTTATACCCACTTTAGTCTTGTTTCAAACCTCCCAGCAGCTGTGAGGCCATAAAAAATCAACTTCATCCCAAGTCAAACCCAAAATGCTGAAACTCAGCAAGAGTAGAAAGGAGTAGAAAAAAACCCCTCTCCTTTGTCCTGAGACTCGGTGAGCAGCAGTACCTCAGCAGTTTCCCCATCCCTCTCACTTGGAATTTCCTCTTCTTTGGCTTTTATCCAGGACTTGCATTTTCACCTTCAGGGTGAGGTATAAGGTGCTTCAATTTGCTTTACCCTTTGCCTCCCAATGATTTGTTTTCCTTGGTCTTCCTGCAGTGTGGAGCTTGATCCAGGAAGGATGCACTGTTTTTTCCTCTGGCATCAAACAGCCAGCACAGGCTCCTGGGTTTGGATACCTCTGCAACCTCTCTGGGTCATCTGTCCCAATGTTCAGCTGCCCTCACAGTAAACAAAAGAGTTTTTCCTCTGTTGAAACAGAATTTTCTGTATTTCAATTTGCCTCTTTCTCTGGCTCTGGGCGTCGCTGAGAAGCTTCTGGTTCCATCTTTTCTCCTTCACCATCAGGTGCTTCATAGAATCCCAGAATGGTTTGGGTTGAAGGGGATTAAAAAATGATCCAGTTCCACCCTGTGCCATGGGCAGGGACACCTCCCACTATCCCAGAGTAATCCAAGCCCCAATGTCCAGCCTGGCCTGGGACACTTCCAGGGATCCAGGGGCAGCCACAGCTTCTCTGGGCACCCTGTGCCAGGGCCTCCCCACCCTCCCAGCCAGCAATTCCTTCCCAATATCCCATCCATTGCTGCCCTCTGGCACTGGGAAGCCATTCTTCCTTTTCCTGTCACTCCAGGCCCTTGGAAATTGTCTCTCTCCATGTTTCCTGCAGCTCCTTCAGGTCCTGGAAGGCCACACTGAGGTCACCCCTGAGCTTCTCCTCTCCAGGCTGAACATTCCCAGCTCTCCCAGCCTTTCCTCCCAGCAGAGCTGCTCCATCCCTCGGATCATCCTGGAGCCTCCTCTGGGCTCTCTCCAGCAGCTCCAGCTCCTTCCCGTGCTGGATCCAGGGCTGGGGCAGCTCTGCAGGTGGGGCCTCACCTGAGAGGGGCAGAGGGGCAGATTCCCCCCCTGCCTGCTGCCCAGGCTGTGGGATCAGCCTGGGACACAGTTGGGTTTCTGGGTTCCAGTGAATATGGTCAGGGCACGTCCAGCTCTCACCCAGTAGCACTCCCAAGTCCTTCTCCCAGGGCTGCTCCATCTGTTCTTCCCCAGCCTGGATTGATCCCAGGGTTTATCCCAGCCTAATAATGGACCTTACACTTGGTTTTGTTCACACAGAAATGTGACAACTCATTTTAATTCTCAGTTCTTTGGGGCTTCTTGCCATGAATCCTTGTAGCACCTTGAGTGATACATCCCTCATTCCAGAGCTGCCCACGGAGAGCAGGGAATTATGTCCCACGAAGGAAAAAAATCCAAATTTAGGTGTCTTTCTGTCCAGAGAG
The DNA here is from genome assembly GCF_017639235.1 of Corvus kubaryi. Lineage (NCBI taxonomy): Eukaryota > Metazoa > Chordata > Aves > Passeriformes > Corvidae > Corvus > Corvus kubaryi. The sequence goes on from NW_024581137.1 coordinate 57,368,653, forward strand.
CCATCTGTTTGCTGTCTGCACATGAAAGCTGTGTAACCATGTAAACAGAGTAGGGATTTTTGCCTGATTGCAGCAATATTCCCATTTGTTGTTTTTCCTATTAACCTTCCAGTGATGGAGCAAAGAGATTGGGAAATGAGCTGCATGGAAGAATTCTGAGTGATATTCCCTATCAGATCTGGCTGTTCCCGAGGCATGTTAGAAATGAGCCTTTCAAATGACGGGAGGGTAATTCAGCAGAGTCCTTTTAAGCTTGGAATTCACAGGTCAAGACGAATGCGTCTCTTTCCTTCTTTCTTTTTCAAAGAAGCATCGGAATAAAAGGGGACATGCTGACCTTGGAAATTACCTCCTTCTGTTCCTGGAGGAGAGGAGAGGCAGGAGGAAGAGGTTAGGAGTGCAAAATGCTTTGGGGTTTGGATGTCAAAGGCTTCAAACTTCTGTTGCAACACATTTGCTAAACAACCCCAGCGATGAAAAACAGCTTTTTTCTGCTCACAGCCCCTTATCAGCCTTCCCATCTGATAACAGGAATCATGACTGGCTATTAACCATTCAGTAGGAATAAAGGTGACCCCATGATCCCCGTGGTGCTGGAAGGAACCTTGGAAAGCATCTGAGACTTGGCTTGGTGCAAAGCACAGCAACCACCAGCGTCTGTTCCAATGGATCACGTCAAAAATACCCAACGTTAAAGCCGGGCAAGAGCTCTGGCAGCCCTAATTAACAGCAGGTTCTGCTTGGTTCGTGTTCCAATCTGCCTCAATTTGAATTCCAGACAAGCAGAGGGAAAGACTTCTAGGAACTACATATGGATACTTTGGCACACCTGGAAAACCAGACAGTGCCTACCTTGACAAGTCATTGCCCCAGCGAAAGCACCGACCGGGCTTTGCAGATCTGGCCCGAGCAAATCTGTCACTGGATGGGGCAAAAGTGAGGGACCAGGTTGAAGATGGAAATTCCCAAACATTTGAGGCCACATCCCAGTGCCGTGTCCAGCTCCGGGCTCCTCAGCACAGCAGGAGGGACACGGAGCTCCTGAGGAAGGGCCTGGAGCAGCTCCGTGCCCAGGACAGGCTGAGGGAGCCGGGGCTGCTCAGCCTCGAGAGGAGCCCCAGCTGAGAGGGGCCCTCAGCCCTGGGTGTCCCTGGCTGCAGGGAGGGCTCAGGGCAGGGCCCGGGCTCTGCTCCGGGGCCCGGCAGCGGCCCCAGAGCCACGGGCAGGGCCTGAGCGCAGGGAGTTCCACCTGCACAGGAGGCAGAACTGCTGCCCTGGGCAGGGCCCAGCCCTGAGCAGAGACCAGAGGGGCTGTGGGGTCTCCTCACGGGGATATTCCAGAGCTGTCAGGATGTAATCCCGTGCCCTGAGCTCTGGGATGGCCCTGCTGGAGCAGGGAGGTGGCACCAGGTGTGCACTGTGGTCCCTTCCAGCCTGACCCATCCTGGAAATCTGAGATTTCTCAGTAGGGCAAAAAGAGTTAAATCCCATAAAAAGCAGTGATAAAACCTCCCAATACTCCGATCTTTTTTGTGGAATCCCTCAGCAGACTTTGCCCCGAAGCATTGGAAGAGCTTCTCCAGATGCTTCCATATCCCACTGAAATTTCAGACACTTAGAAGTAGATTTTACCTTCAAAAGGAAAATATTACAATATTTCCGTTGTATTTTATCACTATTTTAATGTATTTAATTTTCTGTGCTCCTCTAAAAGACTGGATTTTTGTTGATGGAGGATGTCAGTCTGGGGTTATTTAATCTCTAAAGTTATGAAGGGAAAATAACAATAAAAAGTCACAGGAGAATAACAAATAAAGCTTTTATGGGGAAGATATTAATTTAGAAATATTATTTTTATTCAAACAATCTCACCTGAAAAAAACTTTACCTGAGTAAAGTGTAAAGTGAGTGTAAAAATGGACTTGAAAGAGGAGCAGAAAACTTCATAGGAAATAAAATTTCCCTAAGGAATGTCCATGACCTTTTTCTGTTCTGTATTTTGGACTGGGTGCCCAGGTACTGTTTTCTGCTAATAAATAATAAAATTGCATTTTCATTTCTATAACTTCAAATACAGAAGACATTTCATAATCCATGGCTTAAAAAGTGCTTCAGGCCTAAGCAAAAGGCAAAAAAATTGTGTAAATATTTTGGGACTTGAAGGAATGTTGTGGTTTTTTTAGTCCCTCCCTGTCCCCTCTCTTAAAATAATTAAAAACAAAGAAAATAAAGCCATAAACAAAATGAAAATTTAAATGCAGAGCAAAAGTTCTGTGATGGTACAAAGGGAAAGGAGAACAATAGGAAATAAAAGAGAACAAAAAGAACATTTTTGATGAAATTGGAAATCAAATTAAAATATAAATATATCATTTTATCTATTAAAAAAACCCCACAAAACAACAACAAAGCCTCTCCATTTCCCTAAAACAGAAAGAGATAAACAAAGAAACATTCCCTAAAAACAGCTTGGAAAAAAAATTAAGCATCTTGAGTCTTAATCATAATTAAAGCCTAATAAGACTGGGCCTTATCGAATCTAAATTATTTTAGTAGCTGTAGTGATAAATAATCAGGGCATTTCTAAACCTTCAAAATCATTAGTGATGGCATCATCTGATGATTTGTAGGCAACAATACCCAAGCCAATCAACTCGGTTAATGATAATTGGTCAATGAAGATAAATTTAATGGATTTAATGTGCGATTTATACAAAGGAGAGGTTTAGAATTGAATGGATCCATCCGTTTTTCTCCATTGGATTTAAGGGAGAGCCAGGATTTCATGTTTGTATTTAGAGGTTTTCATGGGAAAAGTAGACAAGGCAAAAGGTTGGGAGAGTTGGGAATGTTCAGCCTGAAGAAGGCTCTGGGGCCTTTCTGTACCTACAAGCAAATTGGAGAAGGACTTTGGACAAGAGCACGGAGGGACAGGATAGGGAGGAATGGATTTGAACTGACAGAGAGGAGGTTTCGATGGGATATCGGGAAGGAATTCCTGGCTGGGAGGATGTTGAGGGGCTGGGATGGAATTCCCGGAGCAGCTGTGGCTGCCCCTGGATCCCTGGAAGTGTCCAAGGCCAGGCTGGACATTGGGGCTTGGAGCAGCCTGGGATAGCAGGGGTGGGACGGGATGATTTTAAGGTCCCTTCCAAGCCAAACCATCCTGAGATTCTATGGAAGTTGCCTCCTGTGCCAGAACCTTTTCAGGCAGAAATCCAAGAAGCTGTTTAAAAGAAGAGTTGCAGTACTTGGAGTGTTGTCATTCCCAGAAAACTGAGGAGTAACTGGCATTTTTAAGTTTGGGTGATTTTCTCCTGGTCATGGTCATAACAATTTGCTCAGAACGAGTGTCTGGCTTGTCCATAAAATTCACTTGGAATTCGTACAAATTTGGATGCATCAAGTTTTATTCCTTGAACATTTTTTGTTCCAACTGAAAAATGGAGGAGAGCAAAGGAAAAGAATCTTAATGATCCCAATTCCTCCCCCTCTTTTTCCCAGCTATCTGTAAAAACCAGGAAAACTGCCTGAAAAGAGAGGCCGAGTTACACAGTCCAGGATGATTCCAACAGATCAGTCCACATCTCCAGACAGCTGGAAGTGGATTCATTGAGCTCCCGTTTCTCGTGCCCTTTCCTCCAAACAAATCCATCTCCAGGAACCCAGGGTATGAGGATCTTGTAAAGAAAATTCCTTGGAGGATTAACCTGTGCTTCCAAGGCCTTCCTTGCTGGCAGGAGAACTGAAATCTTTTGATTGGCTCACTATTAATCAATTTATCAATCAATTAATCAATTTAATCTAATAAATCAGGCAGAACCACGAAATCCATCTGAAAAGAGAGGCCAAGTTATACAATCCAGGATGACTCCTCCAGCTCATCCCACATTTCCAACAGATCCTTTCCAGACAGTTGTAAGTGGAGTCATCAAACTCCTATTCCTTGTGCCCTTTCCTCCAATAAAAAATCCATCTCCAAGAACCCAGGGAATGAGGAACTTGTAAAGAAAATTCCCTTGGAGAATTACCCCATGCTTCCAAGGCCTTCCTTGCTGGCAGGAGCGTCGGGATCCTTTGATTGCTCCACCATTAATCAATTTAACGGGAATACGGTCACGCTCTTGGCTATGAGGTCACCTTGGGTGAGCAGCTGAAGCATGGAATGACCTCAGACCTCACTAAGGGGATTTTGGAAAACTTCCATGTTTTCCTTACATTTCAGAGAAGCCCGTGGAGGGGCAGGTGGGAGGAAAGCTTTGCTGAGTGCTTTGTCTGCTGGTTTTGCTCTTATCCCGTTCCAGTGAAACACCTGTTGTGCTCTCGGAAAGTTTTCCTGTGAGTGGAAGGAACGTGACAAATTTTCTCTTGGAAAACAGGGAAGGAATGGCTTGGAAAACAGACACCCAGCAGCATTAGTCTTGGATCTCAGTGGGGGTAATGCTCGCTCGTATGAACATGGAAATCTGGAATTGAGTTTTAGATGGATTTGTAGTGGCTCAGTTCATCCATAAATTCTGGGACAAAATCCTGGCAAATTCCCTGATCTCCTGGACGTTCTGCTGGATCAATCCCAGCGCAAGGTATTTTCCTGGATAAACACAAATTGGATTTCCATGCCTTTATTTTCTGGATATCGTCTTAAACTCATTTTAAGAAGTGCTATGAAAGACTTACTCAGATCTTGGGTTTATTTCATTATTTATTTCATTATAATAACAGAATTTTATTAGTATTTTATAATTATTTTATAATTATTTATAATTTTTTATGATTATTTTAACCCTATTAAGGTCAAACCCTATGGATTTGTTCAGTTTGGCTTTAAAGGCAAGAAAAAAAACCTCACTGAGGTGTTTTTTTGAAAAATATTTTGGCTTTGATTAGAAAATATTTCCTAATTCTATAATTTCCATAAAGTGAAATTTCCCTAAAAGAAGTGAACAGGAAAAAAGCATTAAAGACGTTTTTCCAGGCTTGAAAGAAATTGGGAATGAGCCTTTCCTGAAATACAACATCATACACTTATTTATTCTGTTGGAAGAAAGTTGACATTATTGGGAATTTTGACTTTTCCCATTAGTTTCTCAACCTGTTTCAAGTTGAGACACACAAATTCAGGGGGAAAAAAGTGGAATTAACTTCTTCAAATTTCTGAAAAAATTTTCGATTGTCAATTGAAAAAAATAAACAAATTTCAACAACTTCTGTTCCATTTATATGCCATAAGTTGTTTTATTTTCTCTGTTGTGAGCATGTTAAATTGTGGCTTTCAAAGCAAAAAAAAATTAATCCTAATTTGAAATATTGCAATAATTCAGTCTTTGAAATATTGAAAAGTTTGAACTGTTTTCATAAAGACAGATCAGTATCTACAGCAAAATTCGAGCTTTTCTACTGATTTTTCCTGCATATTCCGCGAGACTCTATAAACTCAAATTACCAGGGATTACAGCATTCCAAACCTGGCTGTAACCTGGGTGAGGATCCTCTCCCCAGCCCAGAACTGGGAAGTGCAGGAGGAAAAGCAGAATAAATTCAGGCAGTGTCGAGTTCCTTCTCCCCACCACACCCTCCCAACTTTCAGCAATGGATTTTATAGACTTCCGTAGAAAATCCAGGTTAATTCCCAGCTGGATTTTTCCCCTGTGATGTGGCCTAGTCTGGTTTCAGTGCATTCCTGGTTTTCCTTTGGGAACATCTGGAAGCCACGAGTCGCTCCCTTTTTCCAGAGGAATGTGAGGAAGTGCTGCCTTTTGCCTCCTGAGCCCACCAGGTTGTGCACAAAGGATTTCGGAATCCACTTGTTTTGTATCCCTGTCTGTAATCCTGATCCACCTCTGCTTCCTTGCCTTGAATTCTATTTTCTTCCCCGTGTCCTTGTATTTCATTGCCATTTACACTCGGATTTTGAATTATTTTAAAACTACAAATAAATTACTTTGGATTTTAATTGATTTTTTTAAAAGAAATATATAAAAAAGGCAATTCCAGCTTCTTAATAAGGACACAATTACAGAAAAAAGTGTGATCAAAATAAGATGTATTGGATGAGTTCTGTAAACCTTTTTTAATTGGATCCAAGGAAATGAAGACGTATTAATTTTATAAAGGAAGACTGATTGACTACAGCGTTTCCCAGGATATCTTCCGCAAGCGTCATGGAATCCCGGAATGGTTTTGGTTGGAAGGGACCTGAAAGCTCATCCCCCCTGCCATGGCAGGGACACCTCCCACTATCCCAGGGTGATCCAAGCTCCATCCAACATGGCCTTGGATGCTGCCAGGGATCCAGTGGCAGCCACAGCTGCTCTGGAAAATCCATTCCAGGGCTTCACCACCCTCCCAGCCAGCAATTCCCAATTCCCAATCTCCCATCCATCCCTGCCCTCTGGCACTGGGAAGCCATTCCCTGTGTCCTGTCCCTCCAGGCCTTGTCCCCAGTCCCTCTCCAGCTCTCCTGGAGCCCCTTTAGGTCCTGCAAGGGGCTCTGAGCTCTCCCTGTGTCCTTCCCTTCTCCAGGTGAACATTCCCATCTCTCCCACCCTGGCTCCAGGGCAGATGGGCTCCAGCCCTGGGAGCAGCTCTGGGGCCGTCTCTGGACTCAAGAGAATTGTTCAGAGATTTCCTTTATTTCTTGACTCAATGGGAAAAAAATTATTTTCCCAGAAAAGATTCTCTTTAGGCAACTTTTATCTTCCAGGTGATGATTCCAAATGAGGTCTGGTGCAAATACCAATGGGGTCATGTCAGAAAAAGCTGCCACAGATTTAATCAACTCAGTACCAAGACCTGGGATTTAAACACTCAACATCCAATTGCTCCGTCAGTTTTCCAAGGAGCCCCACAGGTGGTTCAGCATGGAAAAATGGATATCTGGCATTTCTCTAACTATGAATTTCAGGGAAAAAGATCCCAATCTGATTCCAATCATCCCGGAGAAATGCACTGTAACATCATAGGGTCATATTTTATGGAGTAAAACTACTGTAACCAGAGCCTGAATTTGCTATCAGTTGGTGGATTCTTCCCAATTCTTTTTTTTCCCACTTTTTTAGTCAAAAGCCCTCGATATCCTACTCCATATCAAAGTCAAGCCCCTGCGGACATTTCCTTGATTAACCAAAGACGCTTTTAGCTCAGCACTTGGCAGAAGAAAAGTCGTCCGCTACAATCGATCCCAGAGAGCTCCACAGGTTAGAAAAATGTTTGGACAAAGGGAGAAGGCAATAATAATAAACTGCATGTGGCTTGATAACCTCCCTGCCAACATCCTCAGCCAGCTGGAAGCGGAAATGGGAATGACACGAACCTCTGGATGAGCAGTGGTAACTGAAACTTCAAGGAAAAATAATGTCCAGTAAATACTGGAAATATGACTTGGTGATCAGGGGGCTTTTTTTAGCAAGCAGAGTCTAAAAAGTGCCTGTAGCATGCAAAGTTTCCATTTTTTCTGGATGAAAAAGCTGATGCTGTTGACCAGGATACCTGAGTCATGGGTACTAAATCATGGATAAAGGATCCAGTTGGGGATGGGAGGTCAGGCGTTGAAAACAGTCGTGGTGGGTTCTAAACATCTCCTTTTCTTCATAGGATCACAAAATCTTGGACTGGTTCAGGTTGAAAGATCCTTAAAGATCATCCAGTTCCACCCTTGCCATGGGCAGGGACAACTCCCACTGTCCCAGGCTGCTCCACTAGGAAAAGCCCCTTTAGCAGGATCCAGGGCTGGGATCTTCCCACTCAATTCCCAAGAATGGGGTAATAAATCCAAAATAAATTCGGTGAGTCTCCTACTCTGAGGAGGAGATTGGCAGCAGCTCCAAGCTACTCAAAGGACATTTCACTGTCATTTATACCCCGAGTCGGTGACACTCTGCAGCATAAATCAATTTAAATAGGATTTAAATAGGAGGTTTAAATAGGATTTAAACCTGTCCTAAACCACTGCATGGTTTATTGAGGCTCTAAGTCTAAGCCCTTGTGAAGCTCTTTCACCAGGGCAGGGTTTTATTCCCCAAAAACTCCAGAAAAACCCAAATAAACAAACAAACACAAGCCATGGATTTCTAACAACTCTTAGGAAGATGCCTTTCCATGCTGGAAAGCAATTCCCAGTTAGTTCAACCTCCTGGAAAACCCTGGAGCTCACTGCTCAGGGAACCTGACCACAGGCAAAGAAAATGGAGTCTGTTCTGGACTTAATTTTAACTCCATGTTTTAATTAATTTATTGCTTGAATTTTAATTGTTTAATTAAAAATGAATTAATTAAATTGTAATAGCACTGGTAATGCCCTGTCCAGGTTATGGCTCTGTCCGTGAGGAGGTAACAAGCATCAGTGTATAAATTGACAGGAATTTCATCTCAAATCCAAGGATTTAGTGAGAAGTTTGAGCACAAACTTCCAGATTTTATCTTTTTACCTTCCTTGTGTAAAAGCTCTTTATCTCCAGATAGGGAAAACCACCTGGAAACCAATGGAAAACCAGTATTATTCCATGCGTTGCAGTTTCAACAGGCAACTCTAAGCGTGGCTTTTCCAAATCCTTTAAATTCTAAACCCAGCTTTACTCCAACACATGGCCACTACTGCCAGGAACAAGTGACCTCGGAGATGAAAACTCCTGGTTTAACTTTAAGTCCTTTCCAATGAAAATCCCATTTTTATTTCATGGAAAACATGTCCCTCTCCAGCTAAATCAGCTCCCCAAAAAGGGCAAACACACAAAGGGAAATAATTGTTAATCATTATCCTCATTATTATGATTTTGGTGGGGGGGGGGGGTAATTACATCATGCCTGTTCTCATCCTCGTATCTGATCAAAAATGGCCCTGAGGTGACCAAGAAAAACGTGGATTGTTTCCCTAACCCTGGTTAGGAAGCCTGGAAAAGGGTGTGGATACGGAGTCCTTAAGCAGGAGGGATACACTGAAAGGGAAACAGAGTCTGTGTGGAATTGTGTGGAATTGGGTGGAATTGTGTCCCAGGGGAAGAATCTGACCTCTTGGAACCGTTCCTGCAGTTCTGCCTGGATCCCTGGCACTTCTTTCAGTATCATGGAATGGGTTTGGTTGGGAGGGACTTTAGGGATCATCCAGTGCCACCCTCTGCCATGGGCAGGGACGCCTTCCACTATGCCGGGTTGCTCCAAGCCCCGTCCAGCCTGGCCCTGAACACTTCCAGGGATGTGGAAGCCACAACTCCTTCCCACAAATCCATTTACTTCAGGATCTGAAGGTTTGCATTCCCAGCTCCAGGACAAGGAGGAGGCTGCTCCTACATTTATCCATGGACATGGCACAACTGTCCTGGGATCACCAAAATCACACTTTTCCACCACTGGCAATTCTTTCACCTAAAGGGACATTTTTCCATCTTTCCAGCTGCATGGAGGGACAAGGATGTCTGTAAAAAGTTAGGGCGGCCTTCGCTTGGGATTCATCCTCCTCATCCAGCACTTCCATTGGATCTGGTCCATTGGATCCCTGGCTCCCTTTATATCCATGGAAATACAATACATGACACTGGTGGTAACTGAACCGCTCTGAAAATCAGATCAATTAAAGTCAATCAGATCAAAAATCAGATCAATTAAAGTCCACAGGAAAACAGGAATGTGGAAACAACTGGATCATTGGATAGACCCTTTTAGGAAGAACAGTTCTTAATCTGTGGGCTTCTTCCACATTTTTTTCCTGAGCTAGGATTTAAAGAGAATTTTAGTCTGGAGAACACGCAGGGCTTTAAGAAACTCTGGCTTAATCTTTAGCTCCTTTAAGTCAGCATCCCCTCCTAACAAGTGTTCCTAATTGACACCAGCTGAAATCCTTTAGGAATAGCTCCTCTGGGATTCATTTTGCCTTTATAGCTCAGGTTAGGATGTAATGTTGATTTTTCCATAGAAAACATTGATTTTTGGTTAAAATTCCCTCTGCTGAATGAACAAAAGCTTTTGGCTAAAGCCTGAAAAGACAGGTTTGGAAAATGTGTGGCAGTTTCTCATTGGAATATAATCCTAATATTTTCTGCTCCCGCTCACTTCAGCAAATACCTCATAGTTTCATCTCCCTGGGAAAACCATGAGAGTCCTTGGAATTGCAGCATCATGGGAAATGTAGTCCAACCAAAAAACAGGATCCAGACCAGAGAACAGAGATACCAAAACCCACAATGCCCACAAAGTCCCGCTGTGCTTTGTCCTTGGGAATATTTGTGACCTTCAGGTATTTCCTTTTCAAATATTGAATTTCGCCATGGAAAGAAACACTTCTGGAATAAGGACAGAATTCCTTTGCCAAGAATCTTAATTTTCTATCAGCAAGTGGTTTGGGTGGAATTTTTTCCAAGTTTCACCGAGGCTTTTTGGAGAAGACAATGTGGAAAACACTGTGTAGCTGATGGTGGCGATCGAGTCATCTTCCAAAGAAATAACTTGGATAAAAGGAGTTGGGATGGAAGATGCAGATCAGAAGCTGAAGGCTGAAAACCAGATTTGCTTCATGATTAAATCTGAGACATCACAAATATCGTGATTGGAATAACTATAAAAATACGGAGATCCTTTATGGAGCTCCTTGTGATTCCCTTAAATAAATAAATAACAATTCCCAGAATACCACAGAAGCAGCAGCACTGAAAATCCCCAATTTTTTATTTCCCCCAAATTCTTGCAAAGTTGAAGGTGAGAGGTGAGAGGCAGCATCAGGATTTCACTCTGACACGGAAAAGGGATGATGGAAGTTCCCCAAAGGGAGATTTGAACTGAATTCATGGAATACAATTAGGCAAGGAATGGTTCGAACATTCTTGCTTAAGGTGCCCTGCTGTGAATACTGTGCTGATGACAAATTAAGATTTTTGGGGGAATTTTATATCTCTTTCCACCCTCTGGGACTACTCTTACCTGGTTCAGGTGAATAAAAGCCAGGCTGGGACACATGCTTGGCCTTTCCATGATCTCCAGCTGAGATCACAATGCCAGGATGGGACATGATTTGATCACGAAGTGATCAGGAATTCTCTCTCCTTAAAAACTGGGGCACAAAGACTCCTCTCCATCCCCTCAATCCTTCCCTCTAAGCCCAGAGGGCTCCTCTGGAAGTCAGGCTCAAGTTTGCCCATGTTAATACTGACAGATGTTTATCCCACTTTCTCCTTCACTGCTGGAAACGCCACATTCTTTCCAGGAAACTCATTTTCATGTTTCCCACTCTTCCAGCAGCAGAAGGATCTCTCTGGGATCTCGTGAGAGCCTGATATTCCCACAGGGGCTGCGTCTGGAAGAGCTCTGGGAAGGAGGGTGCGTTTCTTGGATGATTTCTCTGTCCAGGACGTAAAGAGAGGAGCATTTTTATTACAGCTTTAAGCACTCCCTTGTTCCCACTCCGTATGGAATTCCTGGATATGCAGCCTATCAAACAACCACCCACAAACCCAACCAGCGCTAATTAATTTAAACTTCTAATAATCAATATCCTCGCTGCAGGCTGCCCAGACTTCAGCCAAACCCTCTCTGGTGATTTTTTCAGCCTGGCAGCTCCGCTTGGAGAATCCCAGCATGGAAAGCAGCCGATGTGGATGGGCTGTGTCGTTCCAGAGCTACTCGAAAGCTCGGAGAGATGGATCAGAGCCACGGAGTTATAAAACACGAGATGCCTTCTTCCAGGAAATATCCCAGGACACAACAAACTGGGCAGTCAGCACTTTCACTGATGTGAGGAAGAGCAGCTCGGTCTTTCCCAGTTTCCTTTTGACATTCAGAGATTACAAAGAGCCGGGAGCTCCAGGATAAGGGATGAGGTCATGGATATCCTGCAAAAGCCTTTTTTGCAGGAATATCCCGCCTCTCACAAGCTGGATTATTGAAAATGCCCAGCACCTGCCTGCTGGTTTCAAAATCAGGTACATGACCTGTGACTGCCAGGATTTTGGCAGCAGCATCCCAGCAGTGCCCCTGGGTATCAGGATATAGCTCCCTCTCCCATCCCAACCGGATCATCGTCCTCTGACCTCTCCTTTCCTGGATCGGAGAAACGACGTCAGATTTTTGGGTGGGGAAGGGAGGGAATGTTAAGCAAAGCTAATCTCCAGTAGCAACCTTGCTCCGGGAGTTCAAAGAGCGTGGCAGGGATTGTTTGGGAGACAGGGAGAGCTCCAGGACAGATCCAGGCAGGAATTCTGTGCTGCTTACGGAGGTAAAGCACATCCTGGCCTCAGCAGCAGCACATGATGGGAAAGGGATTGCTGCTGGCGCTTGTAATCCAAGCCTTTTCCATTTTTAATCCCTTGATGACAAATTATTTCTAGACTCCCAAATCATTCCTGTCAGCTCCATTCATTCGATTTCCAAGGTGTGTCTGAACAGTGGGATCATTATTCTGTTTTGATTAAATGCTGCGAAACTTTTCCTGTGGGAAAAAGCAACTTTTGGATCTCCCTTTACATACAGCTCCACGACACAAATTCCCAGTTCGAGGCCAGAAACACAAACCCTCAATTCCTTGCACTTTAAATACGGGAAAAACCTTCCTGTTGGGATGTGCTGGGAGCCCAAGGGCTTCCTGGAAGCAAAGGTGAGTTCCTACTGGTGGTGGAGCACGGCAAGGACTAATTGGACTCCCTGGAAATGGAGAGTGTCTGGAATGATACAGGAATTTTTGTCTTGTGTAATCGACTGAGAGCAATTTGGGGTTTGTTCCTGAGACAATTAAAGCACTGAAGGGAAAATAATTATAATAAATCAGTCTAAACTCATCATCAGGCTGTAAATTAAGGAAAGTTTCCTGGTAACAGGAATGAGTTTCTGGAAGAACATCCCATTTTAATAATGAGGAAAGCAGGTTGAATGGGGACAACGTGGGTGATGCTGTGAGCCAAGAATTCCCATCTAATTCTGTGTCCTGTCAGGAGAATCCTCATCTCCCTTTCATCCAGCCACTTCAAAATGCAAAGGAATTAATTGTTAGATACAGCTGATGGAATATTACAGTGACCAAAAGACAAAACATTAATTAAAGGAAAGAAAAATCCCAGGAATTCTGTGCATGGAGCTGACTTTTCACTGGGACTTGCCTGAAGATTCCTCAAATTAATCTTTCAATTCCTCTCCGCATTTATCCAGATCCATTAAAAACCATTAAAGACCCTTTTCCCCTCTGTTACCATTAGGGAATCTTCCCAAAACTCCGCTCTTCTCTTTAAATCTTCTGTTTTCTCACCCAAAGTCTGTCATTTTCTATGAATTTTATTTTACATTTCTGTCCCGCCAGCGTCTTTTAGTACACTCAGATTCCTGCCTTCCGAATATTCACATATCTCAGTGTCTTGGGGTGACTTTGTGATGTGTATCCCCTATCACTGCCCTATGCCCAGAAATTAACTTTGTGCCTTTCTGTGCCTTTAAATTGAGCCTGAGAGGGGGGAGGAAAACCTGAGCAAAACTTCTTCAAAGCAGTTTGCAGCTTGTTCAAGGTCACACAGAGACAGAGATTTTTTTTTTCAGCTGCGGCAGCAGAGCGAGAGTGGGGAAAGCACCCGGCTTGCTTTTGGCCAGTTGTTCAGCTCCTTTTCCTTTCTCCGGAGAGAGATGGAGAGTTGAACTTTTGTTTTCCTGGGACTTTGGTTTTTTTCCTTTTTTTTTACTGCTGGATGGTTTCAACATCAGAATGCATCGGGAGGAATTTCCACCGAGGCCTTGGCCCTGGAGGTGGGCCCACCACCCCGTCCCAGCTCCATGGAGGGGGAGAGAGATCTACAGAAGGACTCCGAACTTTTCCCAGGTTTCTCTCAGCAGAGTGAGAGGTTTCATTATTTAGCATTATTTTCCTTTCCTGTGTGTTTGTTAAATAAATAGTCTTTTATCTCCTTCACTTTCCTTCAAGATAAAGTTTGGTTTTTTTTTCCCGAACCTGGTGGGGGAGGGATGGTTGTAACCTGCCTTCTCTCAGAGGATCTATTTCCAAATTTGGCCAAACTGGCACACTCAGGTACTTCTGGACTACACAGGAGTTGATACTGGAGTTTCCTCATCTTAATTTCCTTGATCCATCTTCCAGCCTTTGCTGCAATGACTCCTCCAGAGAAAACCTTGTTGGATTTCTGGTGGAATTGCCCTCATTTTTTTCCCTGCTTTGTCAAAAGAACCCCCCACATGAATCTCCTGCTCAGCTTTCCAAAGCCCAGGGATTTTCCTCCCAGAAGGAATGGTTGAAAAAACGTAGCGGACTAAAATCCCCTGGATTTGGCCACCGCGATTTCTCTGACTCCGGAGGAATTTTGGAAAGCAGCAGGAATAAAAATAAAGGACAAGAGAGGGATTTGAGAAGAGTGGCTGCTTGTTTTTCCTTCTCCTGAATTCTGGCTCGTTTCCTTTGAAGTTCTGCTGAACTTTGGTGTGCTGCAGGGAATGAATCCATCTTCTCCTCGTTCCCATGGATGGGCACTTCCCTCTTGCTCTCTTTCCTCACAACCCCACCCCAGACTCACCCCCACCTCTCCCACTCGCCCTGTTTCACATGAGAGTTGGAAGAAGTTTTGAAATGAGCCTGGATTCACTGGCCCGAAGGAGGGCAGGGATGGATGGGAGATTGGGAATTGGGAATTCCTGGCTGGGAGGGAGGGGAGGTCCTGGCACAGGGTGCCCAGAGAAGCTGGGGCTGCCCCTGGATCCCTGGAAGTGTCCCAGGCCAGGTTGAATGGGGCTTGGATCACCCTGGAATAGTGGAAGATGTCCGTGCCTGTGGAATGAGGTGATCCTTAAATTCCCTTCCAACCCAAACCCTTCTGGGATTCCGTGGCTCAGCAGGTTGGATGGACAGACTCGTTTATATAAAATGAAATGAAATTAACTGAAATGAAATGAAATGAAATGAAATGAAATCAAATCAAATCAAATCAAATCAAAGAATCATTGGGATGGAGTCATAATTTTCCTTTTAGGATTGTAGAGAGAACAGAATCAGTGCCTGACCCTACAAGCTTGGTCCGAAACATGCTTGGGTGTGCTAAAACAATGAGGGAGGAGTAGAAAGTCCAACTAAATGATCTAATTCCAATTAAATGATCTAATTCCACTCAGACCTGAAAATCCGAGGAACTTGGCAGCTTCCTTATGGTTTGCATCTTTCCATGGGGCTGATGTCTCCACAAGGGGGTTGGATCTGCTAAGTGCTCAAAAATCTGGAAAGAAACTTTAAAACTTCAGTTAATTGTTAAATCCATTGTGTTCTTTACTAATCTTATGCAAATTATTTCATATTTGGCTGTGGTTATAATTCCTGCTCTGATTCCTGATTGAGGCAGCTCTTCCTCTGCTCCAGAAATGAGTTTTTCGGAAGTTTTTTGGGACTTTTTCAGGAGATTTTTTGGAGATTTTTGGGAGTTTTTTGGGAGTTTTTCGGGAGTTTTTCAGGAGCTTTTTGGGAATTTTTTGGGAGCTTTTTGGGAGATTTTTGGGATTTTTTCAGGAGTTTCTCAGGACAGGGATGGCCTGTTGGGAATTACAGACTTAGTCCGGAGCTGATTCTAATCTAGAGTGCAGCAGAACTTCAGCACTAATTACAATTACAACGTGCTAACAGCTTTTTGGGAGGCTGCTCCGGCAGATCCTTGGCTGCACGAATTTATCCCACATTTCCCTCTTGGGGTGGGAGCTCAGCTCCTGCTCATCCTGACTTCTCCTTGATTGATTCAGCAAATTAGGGAATTAATGCTCATCTTCCAGGGATTGCTTAAGTGCTTGTGAATGTGTTTATGATGGGAGGTGGAACTCTAGGAAGATTTATTAGGCCTGGCAGGCCGGGAGCGTGTTTGTTCCATGATTAATGCGCTCAACGGCTCCCAATCAACAACTTCCAAATATTGTCTCAGGATTTGCCAGGGAAAATCTGCAGCTCCAACCCATCCAGAGAACAGTAGCAGCTTTTGTGCTACCGGATTTCAGCTGGTGACGGTTGTGTGGGCTGGGGAGACGAACTGAAAGAATCCTGGATTAACAAAAGAGAAGCTGGATTACAGATAAAATTTGGGAGAGTGAGTGGGGAAAAATGGATGAACAGAACTGACAGTGCTGGATTTAAAGTGGAAGTGCAACTTCTTGTGTTCCACATCCTCTTGCAGAGAAATTGAGCCCAAATGAGAGAAAAATTAACAAAAAATTGTTCTAAGTCCTTCTCGCTTTTATTTTCCATGGTTTTTGCTGCCTGTAGAATTGGATGGCAAGAACTAAGACTAGATCTAAGTACTAGAATTAAGAATGCTGGATGTAAAGTGGAAGTTCTGGTGTTCCCCATCTTCTTCCAGAGAAACTGAGCCCAAATGGGGAGAAAAATGCAGCTAAAAATGGTTGTAATTCCTTCTCTCTTTTATTTTCCATGTTTTTTGCTGCCTACAAGAATGGATGGCAAGAGCTAAGACTGGAACTAAGAACTAAGAGCTGGAACTAAGAATACTAGATTCAGAGTGGAAGTTCAAGGGGGAATAGTTCCCACTGCCAGGGAGCAGGGTTAGATGGGATACAGGGAAGGAATTCCTGGCTGGGAGGAATGGAATTCCCAGAGAAGCTGTGGCTGCCCCTGGATCCATGAAAGTGTCCAAGGCCAGGTTGGATGGGACTTGGAGCAGCCTGGGACAGTGGAAGGTGTCCCTGCCCATGGCAGGGGGTTGGAATGGGATGATCCTCAGTGCCCTTTCCAACCGGAATCATTCCATGATTCCATGAATCCATGGTTTCTGAACAGTACATTCCTAAATTTATACAACTTAATCTAATCTGAGAAAGCAAAAAATCAATAAAAACATCTTTTTTATTATTTACGGTTTTTATATTTTTCCCCTCTTTTTTTTTTTTTTTCTTGTGAGAAATAAAATTATTCCATTTTTATCCCTAAATGTTATTCCCAAAAATTCACCTTTTGGAATGCAACCACTGAGAAATTTATGAAGAGCTGGAAAGAAAGGGGCAGCCTAACAAACCTTTTTATTGCTGTTATTTAGTTCTTAATTTAAGGTTTGGCTTGGAAAGAATCACAAAAGTCCCCTCATAACTTTATGTCTCCGTCCCAAATTAAATGGGATTGTTTAAATGGCTGTAAAATGTCCAGTTCTCATCCATTCCCTGGATTTTGTGAGGTTTAACTCTCCTGAAATCCGTAGGAATTGTCCTGGCACTGCTCACCACAGAGATCTTTGAGGCAGGAGGGCTGAGTGGAGGTTCCCAACACAGGAAGCCAGGAGGATATTCCAGAACCTGTGGAAGTTTTCAAGGTACTGGAATTCCAGCCAGGTACTGGAATTCCAAAGTGCCTGCTGCAGGAATTTTCCCTATTTCAAGCTTTTCCAGGAAAAAGTAAAAGTCAGGAATTCAGCTCAGCTGTTTGAATAAGAAGTGTGGTTATCCAAGGTCCTCCATGAATTCCTTTCCTATGGATCCCTGAGGAAAATTAAATTTGGATGGGATGAGTGTGGGTCACCTCCAGAAATTCTATCCAAGCAGCACTTCCAAAAAAATCTGGGATGCGCATATTCAGCTCTGGTGGAAAACATAAATCCTGTGGGGATGAGATTGGTGGGAAAGGATGGAAATTTCCATGGTGTGAATTCCCAGGGGGAAGCAGCCTGAGCAGTGCAAACAAAAGACAGGAATCAGATCTACCCAAGGTCACACAATGGAGCAGCAGGAGAGGGAAGAAATGGGAATCACACGGTTGCAATCCCAACTTGCTGCTGTATCCATTGTCCTGGAATGATTTCCCTCCAGGTTTGGGGTTAGAAATTAAAATAGTCCTGACTCTTGATCCTTCTCCTGAGTCATCCATTCCCCATCCGTTCCTTCTCTGCCCCTTTCTCCTTCTCCTTTGCCATCCAACCCCCTTCCCCTTGGAGCCCCCTGGGAGAGGTGCCTGAAGATTAATGGAAAACCAAGACTCCATGAAAGATTCTCCTGCAAGTGGATTTAATCCAGACTCCCAAGGACCCCCAAAGTGCATTTTGGGGCATAATTAGAAGTGATCCACTCCACAGAGAGCTCATTTATTCGGGAATGAGCATGGAAGCCGTGTTTGCTCAGGTTTTTCCCTCACACCTGACGCTCCAGCATCAGGACACAAAGCTGCAGTTTCCCTGAAAATAATGAAGTGAGAGGTTCCATAAAGTCATTTCCAGCTGATGGACTCCATGCTCCACAAATATCCAGGAAACTCCCAGAGGAAAGCAGCAGGTCACTCAGGCCTGCACCAGATTCCATCCAGCAGCCATGGGAGATCCCTCTTGGAAAGGGAGCAGTTTCCGTGCAACTCCGCAGATGTTAAACTTTTAGAAATACATTTAATTTCTATTTTTTAATTGCTACCAGGATCACACCTCCTGCTAAGTTCAGGCTGAGTTAATTGGTGCAGCCCCTGAGGATTCAGGGAAAAGGATGGGATGGAAAGTGTTAAGAAACACCTGTGAACTTATCTAAGCTGATTTTTCATGGAGAAGGTTGAAAGCAGAAATGCCAGCAGAGATTTTCTGGCAAATGGGACAGACGCAGGACAATTTGCCTCAGACTGGGAAAGGTCAGGATTTCTGGCAGGCGGCGGAGCTGCTGCTCTGATTCAACTCAAACAGAGCCGTTTCTTGCTCAGGCTCCCCGCTGACAAATTCAGAGCAGTTTGGATTGGGATGAGGGAAGTGTGTCAGGAAAAACAAGACCTAGACATCCACTTTTGAACTAAACCTGAACCCAAGCAGCACTCGGATCTGAACCTCGTGAAAGCTTCTTTTCTTTTTCTTCTTTTCTTCTTTCCTCCTTTCCTATTCTTTCCCTTTTTCTGGAAGAATGAAGCGATTTCTCGGTCACTGATTTTTAAGATCTGGAAAAAAATCCCACAGACAAGAGATGGTGGTTTGAGCATGTCCTTAAGTTAATGAAATCCTATTTGTAAAACTCACCAGGTTGTATTTGAACCCACAGTGGTCTTACTCCTGGTTGGAAAATATTTATCCAGTCATTTTCTACCTGTGCCTCAAAATCAGCAATGGTTTTAGGTCTCTTAAGAACAAGGGTTGCAATAGGCAGGAAGAAAGTGAAAAGAAATTAATTTTAATTAAACCAAGAGGCACTGCTGCACCTCAACTTGTCACAATATATACATGAGAATTTTTTACTCCGTGTTTCCTCACTGCTCCAGGATCCCCAGCAGTGAATTCCTGCTGAAGGCTGATGGTCTTTCTCCAGTCCCACCTCACTTACTGCTCCCTCCATTTGTTTTTTCACGGAGAACAAATTAAAATCAAAGTGTCTGTGAAGGAACACTTCGGTTTAGAGGCCTGAGAATACCTGAAGGGTGACCTCAGGCTGGGCTTTCTCTGCTGCACTTGGCAGGAGAAAAAATTCAAAAATCACAATCCCTCTGTCCCATTCCTGCTGTTGGCATCTGCAGAAGGTGAATTTTTCCTATTGATTACCTAAAAATCAGATTCAAAGCTCCTCTTGCAGTGACATTTCCATTTAGAACCCAAATTAGTGTCTTGATCTGAAAGAAGTGGTGGCAGGAGCAGTGACGCTTTCGATTGACAGGGTGGAGGATGTTTTATCATGGACAACCTTCTCCCTTTTCCACCCTGCATCAGGAGAAACCCGGAATTCCCTTTCAACTTTGAAGAAAAGAGGAATTAAGAACTCTGCTGTGAGTGCTGGAACATTTCCTTCTTATAAACCCACAAAGAAATCTTCAGGTTTAAATTCTGTGGCCCAACCCAGCTCCGACCCTGTGCTCACAGCATCATCCAAAGAGCGAGAGGAGCCCAGAGGGAGGAAGAGTTGGAGAGGAAAACAAATAAAACCCCGGGAAAGGACAAGATGTGATGTCCTGACACTCATTTGCTCTTGAACCACCTGGGAGTTCTCTCCAGAAGCAGATTGTGTTCCAGGCAAACAGCACCACAGCTGCTTCTTTTGGCTGGAAAAGCCAGGGCTTGCCCTCGATGATGAAAATTCATAAATATCATCCAAAACAAAGCTTTTAAAAATAGGAAAGCTGACCTCTGCGTCCTGTCTGACAGCTCTGAGGAGGGAGAAGCGCACAGAAAAAGGGCTGAGGGATGATTTCTAGACTGAGGGCTTATCAGCTCTTCCAGGCAACACCGAATCTCCTAAATCTGGTCCTAAAGGGAAAGACGTTTCCTTACAGGATACTTTGCCCAAGTTATTTATCCCCTTGGGCAGGAGAAAAATCCTAACTGTTCTTCAAAAGACAGAGCTCCGACTTCTGTGTGCTGACCTAGCACTGTGCCCTGCTCTGCTGCCTGGGATGAGGAGTTTTCCCATTATTTGGGGCATATTCCACTGCTTTTTAGGCTGCACCTCCAGGGAAAGCCCCACCATCCCCACAGTCTTGGAAGGGTCAAGTGGAAAGGGATGGCTTGTACTGCTTTGTTGGGACCAGCCGGCTCTTATGTAGGAGAAAATTCCCCCAGGAAGGTACAACCCTTCTGGAATTCCCCTGGGACATCAGGCCCAGCCTTTGTGAAACGGGTCATGAGAAGAAACTTTTCCCTGGGAGGGTGGGCAGGCCCTGGCACAGGGTGCCCAGAGAAGCTGGGGCTGCCCCTGGATCCCTGGAAGTGGCCAAGGCCAGGTTGGATGTGGCTTGGAGCAGCCTGGGATAGTGGGAAGTGTCCCTGCCCATGGCAGGGGATGGAATGGGATGATCTTGAAGGTCCCTTCCAACCCAAACCATTCTGGGATTTCACAATGACGCCGAGCAGTTCCTGCAACTCTTACAAACCAGGCTGGCAATTTTAATCGGATGAGAAGAAAGGTCTGATTTGAGGGATGGAGGAGTCTGTGGGATCCTGTCTTGGCCGAAGCTGCACCTTCAGAGGAGACATTTGACATCTGAAGGGTGTTTGGATGGATCAGGTCACATTATCCCCTCTTGGCAAAGCCCCATCCCAAACCATTGGCGCCCCATCCCAAAACGTGGCCCAGGCCACTTAACCCTTCCTCCTTTCCCTGTCATACGTGTCCTGCCTCATCCAAAAGGTGAGCAGCGGTTTCTGGCCAGGACATGCCAACCTTTAGGAGTTCATGATGTGAAAATAAACCAGTGATACCCACAAGAGCGTGTTTTATCTATAAATACATGTATAAATATATATATGTTTTATATTTCTACATAGATTCCCGTATTTTCACTGTTCCCTGTCTTGGCTGAGGCCTGTTTTGGAAAGCAGACAGCAGTGAACTTATTAAGAATCCCCACTCCTGTTAAAATACCTCTTTAGTACAACAAAACACACGATTGTTGAACTGGGAAAAGATATTCCATAAATCTCCCAAAGTCAAACACCATGCCGGGAATATGGAAAAATACATCTATATATTAACTGCTCTTTTAACAGCATTATTTGACCCTTAGAAAAAACAAACAGAGGAAAGAAAAACGTTACAAGCCCAGAAAAAAATTCTCTGCCTCTTATCAAAAGCACATTTGAAGAGAGGCCTCGGAGGCATCTATTGTTTAATGGGCTCTGCTTGATTTATTGATGATTATGTAGCAAAAAAAAATCCATGTAATCACTCCAAGGCCATGAGAGGTGCAGGGCTTCAATTTATTAAAGCTTGGAACAAGAAAATGCCTTTTTTTTTTCTTTTCCCCTCTTTTTTTTTTCTCATTCCAAGAGTTTTGTTTGCCCAGCGGTGTGAAACAGTTTGATGGGCAAATCCCTCGGAGCCAAGCCATTCGTCTCTCCTTTTCCATAAGTAACTGGCCACACGAGGCTGCAGTCGGAGTTTACACAGCTGGAGGTTGGAGCGGGAGCTCACCGCTTTTATTTCAGGTCTCTTTTAGGAACGGCAACGAGCCCCTGTC
>NW_024581137.1:57390521-57396616 GCF_017639235.1 Corvus kubaryi
CTTTTAGGAACGGCAACGAGCCCCTGTCCCTCCGTGTCCCTCCCCGCACACCAACACCGGCGCTCTCACCCACCCACCCACGGGTGTCTGCTGCCCCATCCCGTCCATGGAATTCATGGAATCACCTCTTTTCGGGATGAGAAAGGGGACAAATATCTGAGGGAAAAGCGGGCAAAAAACCCCCCGAAGTCAACAGTCAAAAAACCCCCAGGTCAAGGCCAGGTTGGAGGGGCTTGGAGCCACCTGGGATAGTGGGAGGTGTCCCTGGCCATGGAATGGGATGAACTTTAGGGTCCCTTCAACCCAAACCATTTGTGGGTTCTGTGATGTTATGAGGTGATGGTTGTTTCCATTTGTCTTTGGCATCAACTGGGCCAGCGCAGAAATTCCACAGTCTCCTCACCAAAGCACGGATTTGACCCAGATGCTTTGGCTCTCCCTGCCTTTGTTGAAATTTCAGTGTCCCAATTTTAACTTTCCCCTTTTAAACCCACTGAAAATGCAAGGAAATTCCTTTGGCTCCAGCAAGCAGAGCTGTTAATTAATTTTTGGGGTCTAAACATGACTGACACGGAAGAAGCACATAGGGGCAGCCCCTTTTCCCTGGATTTTGTCACCTGGACAGACACCACAGGGAGAAAGAGAAGGGAAGTGACAGGAAAGTGACTCCAAGGGATACAACAGCTCAGAGCAAGGGAAGAATCCCAAAAGTCCTGAAACTCCACTGCTGGATCTTGATATAAAATCATAAAATCCATCCTGGAATGGTTTGGGTCAGAAGGGACCTTCAAGATCATCCCATTCCATGGGCAGGGACACCTTCCACTATCCCAGGTGGCTCCAAGCCCCTCCAGCCTGGCCTTGGGCACTTCCAGGCATGGGGCAGCCCCAGCTTCTCTGGGCAACTGTGTCCCAAGAGGGATTAACCTTATAAAAAAATAAAATAAAATAAAATAAAATAAACCAAAATAAAATAAAATAAACCAAAATAAAATAAAACAAAACGAAACGAAACACAACAAAACAAAATAAAAAAAACCAAAATAAAATAAAATAAAATAAAAATAAAATAATATAGAACAAAATAAAACAAAAGAAATAAAATAAAATAAACTAAAATAAAACAAAATAAGATAAAACAAAACAAAATAAAATAAAACAAAACGAAACAAAACAAAATAAAATAAAATAAACCAAAATAAAATAAAATAAAATAAAATAAAATAATCACCACAGGTAGAGAGAGTTTCTGTTGCTGTCCAGCACTGGATGAGCTCCACTGTAAATAAGCAGGATAATCCTTGCTTCTGTGGGAATTCATGGCCATCTGCATCCTGGGAGATGTCGTCTGCCACGGGAGCCCCTAACTAAAGTGAATCCAGGCAGTTTATCCCGAATCAATCCATCAGAGGACTCTGGTGATGGTGCAGGACACAATTTCCCAGCTGGAAACGTTTCACTTTTCCTGTGTTGAAGTTTTCAACGAAACGTCAAAATATTCCGCAGAAAGCAGAGCCTTTTTTTGTGGTGGAGATAATTTAGGTGAAAACTCCACTTGCCACTGAAAAATGACTTTGGCAGAGGTGTTTTTGCTGGCTTCTGTTCAGGATAGTGTGGCTGCTCCTCCCAAACTTCCTTCAAAATCCTCCTTAAGAAGCCGTTTTTCTGGGACGACCATAAAAAGTGTAAAAATAAATCAATTTATTGACCTGTTTCTGTGCATGGACCATTGTCTGCCTTATCTTTATTACCTGGTTTCATGCATTCCTCATCCTGACACATCTTTTCCTTCCCTTTTTTCCAGCTCAGATTAAAATTCCGTGGATCTTGGCACTTTCACTCTTGTGTTGTCTCCAGTGAGATATTTCCCCCTGGGCTATCAATGCTAAAACTGCTGAAATTGATTATTCTGATACCAATATGGCTATTTTTGTGCTGATAACGGTATTTAGCTCTGCTGAAGACACAAATCTCCTTGTGAAGGCTGAGGAAGGAGCTTTCAGATGTATTTTCCAGGTGGGAATCAGGAAGTTGGATTCTAACGTGGCCCAATTTTCCTCTGAATCACTCTAAAATTGTGTGGAATTCTTGTCACCTAATCCACATAGCCAAAGGTAAGAGAATCTTCATCCTAAAATGAGTCCCATGGACCCTAATGTGGATGTGGGGAGAAATTTCCAATGTGTCCTTCAGATCTTCCTTGAGGAGTTATTTTATCTGCTGAGTTGGCTCCCAAAGGAGTCTGGAATGACACCTTGGCATTTCCCCCTCCATGTGCATCCCAACTTACCAGAAATTGTTGGGAAAATGGGAAAATTTAGAGTCTTTCAGAAAAAGGTTTAATAAAAGTGGAAAAAGGTGATATTGGAAGGTCAGTCCTATAAGAAATACTCCACAGGCCTCTGGAAACTTCCTACTGGATCTATGTTTGTGTCCCCCGACTGCCGTTCCCTCAGGAAAAAACAAAAAGGAAGTTT
Source organism: Corvus kubaryi (assembly GCF_017639235.1). Taxonomy (NCBI): domain Eukaryota; kingdom Metazoa; phylum Chordata; class Aves; order Passeriformes; family Corvidae; genus Corvus; species Corvus kubaryi. The sequence continues at coordinate 57,392,999 of NW_024581137.1, forward strand.
CACCTGAGAAAGTGTTTAGAAAAGTAAAGCCAAGCACTCCCAAAATCCTTGGTGGGCTGCAGGACAAATCCTTGGCACTCAACTAATTTAAAAAAATTAATATTATGAGTTAATATTATTCATTTAGCAGTCTTGGGGGCATCTGATCCCATCAAATCTCCCATGTCCATGGAAAGTCCTTCCCAACGGGACATTGCTCCTTGCTGGGCCCCCTAAACAACAATTATAGAACCTGGAGCTCTGCCAAGGCCAACAATGGCCTTTCCTGGAGCTTTCCTGGAGCATTCCCAGAGTTTCCAGGCCTTCAGACAGGGTGTAGCATGGCAAGCCTAAAGATCCTGGGATTTAAATATCCAGCTCCACACATTCCCAAGTGACTCACAGGATTGGGAGCTTCCTATTTTGCCCAAAATACTTTTCCTGATGAGGTTTTCTTGTCAGCCAATGTCAGATTTTCTGAGAATCGGGAAATAGTGAAAAGTCTGAGAGGAGCTTTATAGATTGGATGGTTTAGTCCTGGAGTTCTGGATCTTTTGGACTGGATATCCTTGGGAATAAAGAAATCTCTGCCTCGCTGTGCTTGTCTTATAACAACGGAGAGGAATTCCTGTAGGTTCCAAGGAAAAGATGATCCCAGGGGAGATCGTTGAATCAGAGAATCCCAGAATGGTTTGGTTGGAAGGGACCTTAAACATCACCTGGTCCAATCGCCTTGGATACTTCCCACCATCCCAGGTTGCTCCAAGCCCCATCCAACCTGGCCTTGGACACTTCCAGGGATGGAAGAGCCACAGCTGCTCTGGTCAACCCGTTTCTGTGCCTCAGCACTCTCACAGGAATTCATTTCTTCCCAATATCCCATCTCAAATTCCAATAGGGAATTTCTACTAATCAGCTGTTACACCTGAAGAGCTGCTGTGCCCAAGACCTGGAGTTTTGTCACTTGGAAATCAAAATATCTGGGGGGTCCAGAAGGTGTTTGAGGAAAAGCTGATGGATTTTCAGCATCAATTTATGCCAGCAGAAAATGTTGCATTCCTGAGGTATTTTCCTGTCTTTGGATTTGCTAACTGGGATCTGTTCCAGCCAGGATCATCTCAGCTATATCCTGAGGAAAGAAATTCACAAATATTGGACAACACAGGAAAAATATTTGAGGACAAAAAGTAATAAAAAGTTATCTTTGGTGTTTTGGCTCCCAGTAGTGACACTGTCACCACTCAGAAACAGAAAACTATTCCCTTCCCTTTTTTCCTTATTTTTGCTAGAGAATCACAGAATGACTCCCTCTTCTGGATTTATTCCATCCCATGGAGAGTGGGACCTGATATCCCTCTGTGCTCTCCTGGAAATCCACGAGCAACACATGGCTGGATCCTGCTGGAGCACTTCCCTTCCTCTTGCTTATCTCCACTCCCAGGAAATCCAGAGGGTTTCCAAGTATTGTCAGCTGGCTGGGAAAACTCCCAGGAATTCTGGTTTTCACAGTGACCGAGAGATGTGATCTTAATTTTTAATTCAGGTTGTCTTTGTCAGATAGAACCACCTGGGGTATGATCACGTCAGGATGTTGTAGAAAAGGGGATCCAAAAATAGCCAGGAAAGGAAATTCAGAGAATTTCTCACTTACCAGGAGAATAAGGGAACCTGACAAGACAAAAGCTGGGGGAAGAACTCTTGGAAACGGAAAACTGAGAAGTGGAAAAGCTGGGTCAAAGAACCACAGGGGCGCTTATTTGATCGGGGAGCTGACATGGCAGAGGGAAAGCATTGGGAAAAGGAAGGATTCAGCAGAACAAACTGATTCCTGATGGATAGCACTGGAATGCTCAGCTAAATCCCTTTGGATAACCACTTCCATCTTCTTTCCAGGCCTGCCGGAGTCCGTAGGTGTCCACACCAATCAGCCACCTCCCAGCTTTAACTGGAAGCACTTCCATGGGTGGAGGACAGATATTGCCTCCTAATATTCCACGGTTTTATTTCACAGTTTTCAGTAGAAGTCCGACCTTTGCCCAAGGAATTCCTTTAATTCCCAAAACTATTTAGGATCCCATTTTTCACTGGATTCTTCTGCCTTAATTTTTTTCCTTCCCAGTACTCAGAGCCTTAGCTTCCCATCAAAAGACTCTTCTGTGACAGCCTCTTCTTGAGAAACACCATCCTCCCACCATCTCCAGCTTCATTTTCCCTGGAAATCTCTGTTCTATCGGAATGTCAAGGACGGGGATATTAAAATAATCGCACTAATAAAGAACCCTGTCAAAGGCAGAGCTCAAACCCTGCTGTGGTTCAGGGTGGGTTTGCTTTAAATCAAATTTCCGAGGCTGCCGAGCCTCAAATTGTGCTATTAAATGAGATGTGATGTCCCACCCTGCCTCATTTTCCCAGTTCTAATGGAAGAATCAGGATTAAATCCATCTAATAAATGGCAGCTCCTGGAAAGTCTGGGAAAAGCCTTTCTTGCTGCGTGTGTGGAAGAGAAAGAGCAAACGCCCTCCGGATTTGCTCAGATGGAATTTCAGAGAAAGTTTAATCTTCGCACATATTTAGGTGGTGGCCACTTTTGCTTTCCTTTCAGACATCAGCATTGACAAAACTGGGTTTCCCTGGACTATTTTTCCAATTCCAGTTAATGTTGAGAGAGAAATAAGGGGTTTTTTTTCTATTTTATACCTCTTTAAAAAAAGACATTATTTGTGTTTCTTTTCAGTGCCTCTTGCACAGCTTTGAAAAATGCAAGCGAGCACCAGTTGTCTTGTAATAATAAATCAACCAAAAAGTCTTAAAGTCTAATTTTAGGCCTTGTCCTCGAGTTTTCCAGATATTTCCAAACAAGGAAAACTCTCAATTCCTGTTCTCTTGGCACTGCCAAGGTCACCCCTAATCAATGTCCCCAAGTGCCACATCCACACGGTTTTTAAATCCCTCCAGCGATGGGGACTCCACCACTGCCCTGGGCAGGACAATCCTTTCCAGGAATAAGGAAAAAAATTATTCCATAGAATTCAGAGTTATTGGATCATTTGGATTTTTCCTCTTGCTGGAGGATTAACCACCGAGTAAATTCTGCCTGCACATCTTCTCCTGACCAATACGGTTCCCATCATCACACTGGGATTTGCAATTCCTCTTTTTCCTTTAATATTAAATAATTACGCATCAAATATGTTTGGTTTTTTTTTTTACACCAAGAGGGTTGACAGCTCTTCCCCTCAGGAATTCCCTTTTTTTCCTCATTTTTATGATCCTTCTTCTTTTTTTTTTTTTCCAATGCACAGAACTCTTATAGCACAGGGAACTCCTGAAAATTATTATCCCACAGGTCAGAGAAAAAGAGATAAAGCAAAGAGCAGACAGGAATGGCCAGAAAATCCAGGAAAAGGAATAAAGAAGGGAGGTTCAAGTTTTAAGGCCAAGAATTTCCAGGGCATTCTCGTGTTGACGGATGCTCCTTGTGGATCTGGAAAATGTCTTCATGTGGCGTATCAGAAATATATTCTTGGAGTAAAACTGCAGAAATCAATAAAATTGCAATTAAAACCTTTTTTTATATACTTTTAGATCAATTTAATGTTTAAAAAAACCCCAAATTTTCAAAATTTGGAGGGAAGGGGG
>NW_024581137.1:57396626-57405729 GCF_017639235.1 Corvus kubaryi
GGAAAGGAAAGGAAAGGAAAGGAAAGGAAAGGAAAGGAAAGGAAAGGAAAGGAAAGGAAAGGAAAGGAAAGGGGAACCATGTAGTTCAAAAATTAAATCTGTGGGTTTTTGTCAGGAGGGAGCATTACGGTCCTCCAGGCTGACCTTCCCCATAACAGGATGGATACACCCAAAGAGGTCTAGGAAGGGCCTCAAATTAGGGAAAAATGAGCACATCCCTCCCTGACAAAACCCAGCCTATGGAGCAAAGCACTCGTTTGCCCTCCCTCACACTCCTGATTTATTCGTGGGTGATTAATTTTGTGTCCTGTCCACCCTGGGTATTGTATGACTGCTCTTTCCTAAGATTCCAGAGGTTTATTTCTTTGGAAAAACTGACTCTGCCTTCAGTGTCTCGCTCCTGGAAATAAATCACAAAGCCCAGATATAAAATGGGAGGGGGAGGTGTTAAAGTTTACCTTGAGTTTGACAGGGAGGGTGTGTGGGAGTGAGGTGAAAAATGAGTTTAATTGATGATAAATCTGGATTTATTACTCCTTAAAACAAACCAATAGATCAATCAAAACGAAATAATTTGATTCCTACACCACAAATCTCAGGCGGCTCTGAGTGACACCAGTGCTGGTAATGATGATAAATAAAAACCCCAATAATTCCCATCCCTTCAGTGCTCTTGGCTGAGTTATTCCTCAGTCTGGAGCTCGAGCTCCAGGAGGAGCCATTAGGATCGTGTGCTCCGACCTGTTCCATAGCACATGCCAGGGAATTTCATGCAGGAATTCCTGCTTCAGGACTGGAGTTTCTGCAGCAAATCCCACAGATTGATTGCAGTGCTGATTTAAACCCATCCAGTCATGGAGAAGGCCGTGGATCCAGTTCAGGTACAGTTTGGACAGCCTGGCCTTTATTTTTAGACTGATGCAATATATAATCACTGGAAAAGTTGGATTATAAATCTGGAATTACTCTTAACATCTGACTAAAAAATAAGACAGGCTTAGGAGATGAAAGAAAGATTTAAAGTGACTCCAGGTATGAGTGACCTAAGTCATTCCAGCTAATTTCCAAGTAATCCAAGTGTCTCTACTTGTCCTAACCAAACAACTGGATCTGATGGTCACCTCCTGTTTTGACCCTAAAATCCTTAAATTCTACTTCTGGACGCACCCAGAGCTCCTTGTCTGGAGCAGGTGAGCCCTTTGGATAGGAGTCATCATGGGTAACCTGAGGAATGTGAAATATTGACTTCCAAATCTGAACTTCCCTTAAAGACCGGGTGACCAACAGGTGATTCCAGAAGCAGATCTGACACTTGTGTTTGGTCTTTCACTCTCTGGATCTTCTGTTTCTCTTCTGTTGCTGTAAAGGGACCTTGGGCTGGCTGGAGTGGCCTGAAATGTCTCATTCTGAGATGATTTTTTGTTATGGGAGATACATCCTGTCCCTACTGGAATCTAGTGAGTCCCTAAATCCACCCAGCGCAGTATTAAAGTGCAGTGATTGAGCTCTGAGCCTGATTTCCTCATTCCCAATGGAACAGAACCTCCAGGAAGCCACAGTGGTGAGAGTGGCTGGTTTTAGTGGAACGGTCAGAAACGAAATCCTAAAATTAAAATCCTGAGCCACTGAAAAGAATACTCTTCTCCATCCTTGCTTTTCAGTCTTAATCAGACATAAACCATAAACACGGACTTCAAGGAGGAGCAAGTTTGGCTCTGTATTCTCCTGGGTGAGACCCTCGGCTGAGGGAAGCATCCCACCTGATATGGAATCACGGAATTCCGAAATGATTTGGGATTGGAAAAGACCTTAAAAGCCATCCAGTGCCACCCCCTGCCATGGGCAGGGACACCTCCCACTATCCCAGGTTGTTCCAAGCCCCAATGTCCAACCTGGCCTTGGACACTTCCAGGGATGGGACTTTCACAAATTCTCTGGACAAGTTTTTCCAGCGTCTCCCCACCCTCACAGGGAAGGATTTCTCCCGAATTTCTCATTCTCAGCATTTGTTTTCCACAGATATCCTGTGCTAGAACATGGCTTGTTTGTTTTTTCAGCCTCCCACACTGGAATATTTGGCTGGGATGCCATGGATTTCTCTCACCTCTCACAAACATTGAGCCTTGTTCCTGAACTGCCAAAATATTTGGATGCTTCCAGTGGGGAGTGATTGATGTCCATCCCCGTGGCATTCCATGTGTCACACACACCAGCAGGACGTTCCCTGAGTGACACGAGTTCCTTTGGCCTGTCCATGTGCCAGACAAACCGACAGCTGATGCTGGAGCAATATCCACGAGGAATTGCAGATGGATTTTTAATGCACATGGACCCAATTGGATCACCAGGAACAGCAGCTCCCTGGGATAAAATTGCCTGGAGCCGGAGATTCCCAGCAGTCCAGCAGAGCAATAAATAACCTGGAATTACAGCGCTGGGCATCAGAGATTTTGATTGACTGGTGTGATCGGGGAAAGGGTTTTCCTTGGAAAGTTTTGGGTGAGGTTATCCAGATGGTGGAGTGGATGGAGGAGATTTGAGCTTGGGAGATGTTCAGGAATTCTCATGTGGAGGTTTGTACCGGGCTGAGGAAGTTGAGCACTGGGGTTTGTTAAACGTAGCTGGGCTGAGGAGGACAGGAGGTGACCAAGAAGGTCCTGGTGCCTGTTTTGGAGGAGACAACAAGCAGGAAACAAAGAAAAAAATAAAAATTAGGTGAATTTTTGCCTCAATAAACTTCAGCTGAGAGAATGAGAAATACAAAGAGAATCAGTGGCGTAGCCAAAAAAAATCACATAAATATCCATTGGTGTTTCACCCCGTCTGTCCTTTTTGGGGAGTTTTTTGCATAGAATGGGTTGGAATGGAAAACTTAAAAATCATCCAGCCATGGACAATGATACCTTCCAATGTCCCAGGTTGCTCCAAGCCCCGTCCAACCTTGCCTTGGACACTTCCAGGGATGGAACAGCCGCAGCTTCTCTGGACAAGCTCTTCCAGGGCCTCCCCACCCTCTGAGTGAAGAATTCCTTCCTAACATCTGATCCACCCCCTCCATCAAGCAGTTTATAACCATTGGCCCTTGTCCTGTCATTATCTGTAGAAAACGTCCGTCTCCCTCCATTTTTCTGGATTGTCAAGGCCTGTTGGGTGATAGGGTGCAAAATAAAACCCTCTTGGCAGAAAAGAGCCCCAAAACAAAGGATGCAGCAGGTGGGAAACAAGTTCTGACTCTCCCAAATATAGGGATGGAATTGGGAGCATTGGCAAAGGCACCTGGCAGAGAAGCACAACAAAAAGTCGTTGTGGGCGTGGTTTAAAATCAGGGTGGCTGCACGTCAAGAGAGCCAAGTCATGGGACTAAAGTTTAGGCAAAACTGGCATCAGGTTTAATCACCTCCCAGCAAATTTCTCGGGTTGCCTGGAGAACTTACAGATTTCCCATCCCTGGAAGTGTCCAAGGCCAGGTTGGATGGGGCTTGGACCAAGCTGGGATGGTGGAAGTTGTCCCTGTCCATGCCAGGGGTAGGACTGGATGATCTTCAAGGTCCTTCCAACCCAACCCAATTATGATTCTGTGATTTTATGAAATTTAGGAAGTTAGAACCAGAAACTCACCTAGAAACAAGACCATGGGGCAATTTTGAAAGACTCAGATTATTCAAACTCACAGCTCTGGGCTTTAAATCCTTTAAACATTTTTTTGGACGGATTCTTCTCTCACCAATTCTGCTTTAAGAAACCCAACCTTACCCACCAAGAAACACAACTGAGACTTCCTGGGGACATTCTTGTCTTGCTTTAAATGCACAGAATGAATCCCACACATGAAAATGTTCTTTTATTGTAGTTTTTTTATCACATTGACAACCAAGCTACCAAAGTGTTACCCAACAGCTCATAAAGGTGAGTTTTCAGCTCCTTTCTGAAAAGTCACAGTAAAGCTAAGCAGAGAGCCCAGACATAAAGAGGACTTGTCCCTTTGCCAACATGTTATGGATTATTTTACAAGAGCTTTCAGTCTGGAAGTCCTTAACCTGCCACTTCAGCTATCAACATTCACTATCAGTGATTAAATCCTGACTACTCTGAGACTGGAAACGGTGCCAAAGATAAACCTGGTTCAGTTCAGCCCAGTCCTTCTCTGTTGGCTTGAGGAGCTCCTCCGAGGTCACCACAGAGTCAAAGCCCCCAAGTGTCTCTCAGGAACCACTCAAGACTCGGGCTTCAAGCCCGTGGAGTTTAAAGTTTTACAATCTGGTTCTTTTTTGCCAGAACTGTGACCTTCTTACCACGTGGCTCCTAATAAAACCAGAGCTATTCCATTTCTTCCTTCTTCCCAGGCTTGTACAATGTTCCCCCATTTCAGCTTTGCTGTTTGACAGAAGGTATTTTATCTTTCTGGGGACATCTCCAAAGTGATTTGCTGAAGGAATTTAATCTTCATCTCTCTTCCTGTGGTTGCCAGGCTTTCTCTCCCTTGGTTCCCATGATATTTTGGTCTTTTTGTTTGTTGCAGGTTTTGTTTTATGGACACAATCTCCACATCACCGCAGGAAAATGAAGATGGTTCTACAAATATTCTCCTGTTGTTACCCTGGTTAATAACCTGACACTGATGTTATTTAAAAGCAGACTCAAACCAGCCACACACTTCCCTTTCCTCCCCTCTTTCTTACTAACATATTATCCATGGCTTATTTCATTGGAATTCCTTCTTTTTTGAAGAACAGCTTTTGCTGCCACACTTGGACATTGGGGACGTATTTTTCTATTTATTAACTAACTTTGGACTCCACCAAATCAATTATTCATTAATTGTTCTCAAATCTCTCTGGTTTTGTGACCTCTTTATCCCTTCTTTAAATACCAGTTAAAACCCTAATAATCCATCTCCTGATCTATTAACATCTTCCCATCGCTGAATTAATTCAGGATTTAAACCCCCAGCCTGTTCTAGTTTGATTTCAGGCAGCCACTTTGCTGCAAGATTCGTTTCAGCTGGGTTTTAATCCAAATAAGAGAAGCGGGAATGAGGAGAGAGAATTCCATATGCACAAGATTCCACACACCCTGCAAGCCAGAGAAAAGCAGGAGTTAGGCTGGACTTGAGGCTGAACAGAAGGAGAGCTGCAGGCCAAGTCGATTAACAGAATTAATCTTCAGAGCTGTCAGGTTTCACTTTTATTTTATGATGATTTTATTCCTCACACACACGGCCCTTCATTACTGGGCTGTTTGGGATCCAAGGCAGACGGAATGAGCAGCTTGACCTCGCTCGTAAACCCCACTACTGAGGCAGCTGCACAACCTGAAACCGAGCAGAATTAGCTCCGAACCTCAGCTTTCCCTTCCCTTCCCTTCTCCTGCTCCCTCTCCCTGCCTTGATTAGTTCCCACCTGTTTAGTCTTCATGGAAATGTTGACTTTTATACTTTCCTGTCTGGCAAAGACACATCCCTCTCCCTTTTTTTTTTTCCCCCCCCCTTTTTTTTCCTTCCCTTCTTTCTCCCTTTCTTTCTGGGAATTGAAAAGCGAACTTCATGGTGTCATTTTAGGGTTCCCAGCAGACAAAACAGGTTTGTGGGCCAAATGAAGTCGTTTCGCTGTGTTTGGAGTAGAAAGGTCCAGTTCATGTGACAGAGACCAAAGAACCCGTTGCAGGAATGCTGTTACTCCTTGATGGCCTTGTGGGCTTTTCCACCCAATTTTCTTTTCCAAAGGAACAATCAGACAAAAACGTAACACGTGAGGCTCACCTCATTCTGGACTGGGGGCTGGAAGGGGCTTTTTGCTTGTTCCCAAGCCCATCTTTTTGCTCTGTAGGTTCTGGAGCCCGTGGCTGGTGCTTGGCTCTGAGTTATCCCTCTCAGGAGAGCAAGTCCTGGCTTTGGCAGGACCGACAGCCTCATTAATTATTCCGGAGCAGACATTTGGCAGTTCCAGGGCTGACCTAAATTGGCTACGTCAGGATTCCTCACCCCTAGGAAAGGTTTATCTTCTGGAACAGCGTGAAGGTCACTGGCGGGACAGAGGCTCTTCCTGTAAAAGTCTGGATGGAGCCTGGGAATGATGAGGAAAACTGGAGCTCTGCTACTCAGTGATGTCATCCTTCTGCTCCTTTCCAGCCAAACATGGTTGGATCCAACCATTAGTTTGGTGGGAGACTCCAAAGGCATCCTGATTTCCACACGAAGTCAGGGAAAGCCACTCCTTTTCTGTTTCCATAACTCCTACAAGCAGAGCTTTTCAGAGAAGCAGGTTTTGGACCAGATAAGAAAAAAAGGGATGGAGAAAGAGGGGTTTATCCAGGCAGTGTTAGGCATTTCTGTCCTGGATATTTCCGTGCATAGGCATCCATTCCTAGGGTTTCTCCAAGCTGGAGGCAACCTCTCCAGGCAAATAAATTTCAGGAAAGGAGCTGACAGCCCAAGATTATCAGGTTCAACCAGACCCCGTTTCATGTCCTGATCCAGGGAAGAAAATTCCTGCACATTTAACAACCGCCGGGTCCCACGGAACAGGTGGCAGAACTTCACTTTCCCTACTCCATAAAGTGCCCTGGAATCCTCTGGGACAGAAGGTGCCGTGTAAGGAATGATTGTTCCACGGACTTCTTTGCTGTGGTTTGGTTTTCATTGGGTCAGCTTTGAGCCCTCCCCGAAGCTTAAGTGGCAAAGAATTAACCTGGAAAACTTGATGGATTGGGATTTGAGTCCCTTAACTGGTCCCTCTTGGCTTGTTGGCTGCTTTATGAGGAGGGTGGGGAGACAGGGAAATGTTCTCCACTCAAATTCCCTCCCATGGAAACGAGGGAGAAGTGGATGATGGGGCCTTGGCACCACCTCCTTTACTCTCATTTATTCCTGTTCTTTTCCACCCAATTGTTCCCTAAAGATTTGGATCTCCAGCAGACAGAAAAGCCAGGATTTTTTTTTCCTTCTATCTCCTGGGAGGGTGGAGGTCAGAACCAGAGAACTTTTATTTTCTTTTCTGTTTCCAGCACCGTATCTAAGAGCTTGACAGGAGAACAAATTAAGCTCCAATTAAATCTGTCCTGTTGATCAGAGTCCAGTCGTGCTCCGCCATGGAATTGCTATGGAAAAAAGGGAGGAACCTGTCGAGCTCTGAAGTGCTACTGTATTCCACATGTGCCAAAGTGTGCTTGGAATACAGAGACACTGAGCTGGTGCTGGAGTAATAAAATTAACAATAATATTAATATTAATTCATTCATATCACAGTGCCATGGACTGGTGTCACTGTAGGGGATTTTTAGCTCTTTCAGTTAGAGATTGCCCGGTTTCCCAGAGGTCAAAATGTTTGGAATATGAAATTTGTCCTTAAAATAGATATTTATGGCATTACGTGGGAATATTTAACTGTCAGCACTATGGTAATGAGCCGTGGTTTATTAATTACAAACAGGGAGTTAATTACTCCAGAGAGATTGTGGATTCCCCATCCCTGGAAGTGTCCAAGGCCAGGTTGGACAGGGTTTGGAGCACCCTGGGATAGGGGAAGTTGTCCCTTCCAAAAAATACAATTTGAGATTTTTCCCCTGTTCCGCCAGTGAAATTTAAGAAGAAAAAAATTAAAATCCATATATCTTTGGGATATAACATTTAAAAATTGATTTCAGGAATCTAGATAATCAATAAAGCTTAAAGAGAAAAAAAAAAGAGAATTATTAAGGTTTTCTCCATGTGATAAGGAACAACGAAAGATAGAAATGAGGAAGGGAGAAGGAGAGCAAGGGGGAAAAAGGAAAAGAAAAAAAATAAGAAGAAATAAAAAAAAAGAAGAATGAGAAGAGAAAAAAGGGAAAGAAAAAGGGGAAAAAGGGGGAAGGGAGAAGGAAAGGGATTTTCCTTTCCTTTCCTCTCCTTTCCTCTCCTTTCCTCTCCTTTCCTCTCCTTTCCTTTCCTTTCCTGTCCTTCTAACAGTTCTGCCCATGCCAGATCCAGGAAAGTTTAGCTCACCCTCAGTATTCCCTATGCTCCAGAATTCTGGGAAGATTCAGGTAAATACAAACACCACAATCCATCTCAAGTGGATTTATAAACAGCCCCAGCAGAGGTGTTTCCTCAGGAATTCCTTCCCACATTAATTAGGGAAGTTTTGCATTCCAGGCCTCATCAATCTGCTCTTTCCATGCTGTGCTCCATAAGCTCTCCCTCAGCCTTCAGCTGCTTGGAATAAAACACAGCTTTTCCAAGGATATTTTTTGCCTGCACAGCACCAAAGGGAGCAGCAGCAGCTCCCTTCCAATCCTGTATCAGATTCAAACGATATCCAGGGAAGATCTCCCGGCAAAACCATCCCTGGCAGCCTCTCCTCGTTTGTTGTTCATAAATCCTAAGATCTCAGGCTTGGATCTTTCTCTGTATGCTCAGGAAGGCTCCTCCAGAATTTCTGGATTTCCTTCTGGCTTCCTCATTATCCTTTTCAGAGGACTCACAAGGAATCCTGATAAACGTTATCAGTTGGATCATTCCCAGGGGATGAAGAATGGACAGTCCAGCATTCCCGAGCCGAAAGATCCCAGCACAGAGCCAAATCAGGGGTTTGGTTTATTCCCACTCCTGTTTTGGGGTCAGGGAGCAGTCCCAGTGTCCAAAAAACACCTGGAAATACAAAGTCATGGTAGTACAGAAAACAGGGAATGGTGAGGAGATAATTGAAGCTGATGGATGGCAGAGTAAAGGGAAAAGGGAAAGAAAGGGAAAAGGGAAAGAAAGAAAGAAAAAAGGTGAAAAAGGTCACTTTTTCATGATATCACTGTAGGAAGCAGGAATGTTTTCCAGCTCCAAACCAGGCAGGCCTTGGTTCCATTTCCTTTTCCTCTCTGCTCTGAAAATCCCAGTGAGGCCTTCCCAGATGGGGCAGGGAATCACTCCCAGGGATTTCCCAGCCTCCGGCAGCTTGGGATCTGCCTTGGAATGGTGGGGCTGGATGAGCCGAGGTGAGAGCTCCGGGACCCAAAGGATGTTCCAGAACATCAACAGCCACTGCTCTGTCTGCTTGGACCTTTGCTTTTCCCTTTCCCTCTTCCCTTTCCCTTTCCCTTTCCCTTTCCCTCTTCCCTTTCCCTTTCCCTTTCC